>NC_053027.1:231466106-231666106 GCF_003073215.2 Triticum urartu | reverse complement strand
ATTATTTACACATTCTTTACTTACCTCAAAGCCTGTCAAAAGGCTAGTACAAGTTTCAGTCAGTCCGCTCTTGGCGGACTGAACCTTCTGGACCACCGCACTCATAACAGCGCGGTGCTCCTCGTCGATGGAGGCGCCTTGGAGCGCCTCCAACATATTGTCCGGCGCCTCCGGTTGGACGGGGGCCACCGGCACAGTGGGCTGGCTCCTCTTGGAAGGAGGTCGCCCGCCGGACTCTGGAACCCTTGAAGGTTTCGGAGCAGTGTCCGGCCTAGAGCCGGACTTGGAACCCTGGGGGGTTTCATCCCCTTTGCTCCTGGATTCCGGGAGGTCGTCTTGCGGCGCCTCCAGGACCACCTCCTCCTGGCTTGGAACCTGTTGGGACAACACTTCGGTGTCGTCCGTAGGGCGGGGGGAGGAAGCCGTCGGAAGCGAGTTCACATCCGACGAGTCCAATGAGCCGCTCGACGACGCGTCGAGCCGGTCTTTGGGTGGGCTGCATAAACATATTCGACATGAGGGAAAGCTGTGCAATAAACAAATACTATGAATTACTCTGGTATCCGGATACTTACGATTTGGCCAGGGGCTTGGCCCTAGGCGCCCACTCCTCTCCGCCGCCGTCGGTGTCGGTGGAGCAGTCTGGAGGAAGGGTTTTCCCCTTCTTGGACCCTTCGGCCTCCCCAGTTGGGGCGGCCTTCCTTTTCTTCCCTTCCCCCGCTGGAGGGGGAGGGGTCTCTTCTTCCTCCTCCTTGTCTTCATGGGAGGAGTGCGTCTTGGATTCGTCGGATGATGAATCCGACACCTCCGGGCGTCGGTCACTCTTTCGAGTCCCAGTGGCCTTCTTCTTGACCTTCTTCTCCGACACCACATAGGGTGCCAGAACCAGCAGCCTCGCCAAGCGAGTGTCCGCTGGGCCTTGGGGCAAAGGGGCCGGACAGTTGATCTGTCCGGATGTCACCTGCCAATCCTGTCAAAGGTAAGGGAGTTTAGATCCTGCATGGAGTCAAACTATGAAAAACTGATACCCTGTAAAAGGAAAAAAACAGCTTACCGCGAGAGCATGACGCTGCGCACTGAATTCGCGATCCTCGGTAGCGGATGCGGGAGCCTCGGCGCCCTTGAAAAGCACCTTCCAGGCATCTTCGTACATCGTGTCGAAGAGCCTGCTCAGAGTTTGGTGTCGCGCCGGGTCGAACTCCCACAGGTTGAAAGCCCATTGTTGGCACGGGAGGATCAAGCGGATGAGCATAACCTGGACTACGTTGACAAGTTTGAGCTTCTTTTCCACAAGGGTTTTGACGCATGTTTGGAGTCCGGTCAGCTCTCCTTTTTTACCCCACGACAGACCCGTCTCTTTCCAGGACGTGAGCCGCGTTGGGGGTCCGGACCAGAACTCGGGGGGTGCAACCCATTCGGCGTCGCGCGGCTCGGTGATGTAAAACCACCCCGATTGCCACCCCTTCAGGGTCTCCACAAAGGAGCCCTCGAGCCAGAGGACGTTGGCCATCTTGCCCACCATGGCGCCTCCGCACTCCGCTTGGCTACCGCGCACCACCTTCGGCTTGACGTTGAAAGTCTTGAGCCATAGGCCAAATTGGGGGCGGATGCGGAGGAAGGCCTCGCACACGACGATAAACGCCGAGATGTTGAGGACGAAGTTCGGGGCCAGATCGTGGAAATCCAGGCCGTAGTAGAACATGAGCCCCCGGACGAATGGGTGGAGAGGGAAGCCTAGTCCGCGGAGGAAATGGGGGAGAAACACCACCCTCTCATGGGGCCTAGGGGTGGGGATGAGCTTCCCCTTCTTGGGGAGCCGGTACGCGATGTCGTTAGATAGGTATCCGGCCTTCCTCAGCTTTTTGATATGTCCCTCCGTGACGGAGGAGACCATCCAGTTGCCTCCCGCTCCGGACATGGCTGGAGAAGGTTGAGGTTGGGAGTGCGGACTTGGGCGCTGGAGCTCGAGTGCGCAAGAATGGATAGGCGAAGGAGGAAGAAGGCGTAGGTGAAAAGGTGGATCCTTATCCCCTTATATGGGTGGACGCAACTACGTGTCCCCACCAGCCTGGTAAAACTCACTTATCTCCAAGCGCCGTAATCAATGGTGCGGTTGGGTTGCCCATGCCCGTATTGATGAGAATCCCGGAATAAGGGGACACGATCTCTGCTTTAACAAGACGTGCCAAGGAAACCGCCTCGCATAACGCGCCGAGATGGGATAGTAAAACGGTTCGAATAAAAGCTTGGCCGTGGTGTGATGTCACACTACGGAATACGTCAGCAGATTAGATTTGTGTAAATATTATTCTCTCTATGGCAATATGTGGAAACTTATTTTGCAGAGCCGGACACTATATTTGTGTTCAAAATCTTCTATGAAGTACTTGGAGGAGGAACCCGCCTTGCAATGTCGAAGACAATCTGCGCGCCGGACTCGTCATCATTGAAGCCTGGTTCAGGGGCTACTGAGGGAGTCCTGGATTAGGGGGTGTTCGGATAGCCGGACTATACCTTCAGCCGGACTCCTGGACTATGAAGATATAAGATTGAAGACTCCGTCCCGTGTCCGGAAGGGACTTTCCTTGGCGTGGAAGGCAAGCTTGGCGATACGGATATGTAGATCTCCTACCATTGTAACCGACTCTATGTAACCCTAACCCTACCCGGTGTCTATATAAACCGGAGGGTTTTAGTCCGTAGGACAACATACACATCAACAATCATACCATAGGCTAGCTTCTAGGGTTTAGCCTCCTCGATCTTGTGGTAGATCTACTCTTGTACTACCCATATCATCAATATTAATCAAGCAGGACGTAGGGTTTTACCTCCATCGAGAGGGCCCGAACCTGGGTAAAACTTCGTGTCCCTTGCCTCCTGTTACCATCCGGCCTAGACGCACAGTTCGGGACCCCCTACCCGAGATCCGCCGGTTTTGACACCGACACCAGCGCTGGGTGCGCGCGGACAGGGGACGGCGCGGGAGATCGAGCATAGGCGGTTCGGTGGCTTACGGTAGGAGGAAGAAGAAGGGGGTGAGGAGGGGATCACAAGGAGCTGTAGGGAGGTGGCAGTGAGATCGAGGCGGCTTGGGGTGGCCGGAGGCCACGACGGCGAGGCAAACCGCATCGTGCACGAAGAGGTCGAGGGCGGCGGGGGCGTCCAGCGAGGCGAGGCTCCGTGGAGGAAGGCGAGGCGTGACCAGCGATGGCGACGAAGGCGATCCGGCGACGAGGTTGGTGCCGGCAACGGCGCACGGTGACAGAGGCGAAGGGATCGGGGTTCGCTGCCTCGATCCAGAACGTGGAGGGGAGTGGGGAACTAGGAGGGGAGTGGGCGTCGTGTGTAGTGGGGGGTTTAGGGTTTCTGGGAAGTGGGGGGGTAGGTGTAGTGGGGGGTGTTGGGCTGACCTGGTGGGGTGGCCGACTGGGTCAAGGCCTAGTGGGGAAGCGAGGGGGTGCTTTTCCCTTATCTCTTTTGTTTTCTGTTTTGTATTTTCCTTTTCTTTTATTTATTTTTCTTTTCTGTTATCATTTAGTTCCTAATTATCTTAGTTTTAATAAAATATCAAAGTGGCACCTAAATTGATGTTACAACTTATGTCACCACCACAAAAGGTTTCATCCCCAAAGTAATTTAGCTAGTAATTTTTAAAACATAAAAGGCATTTAATTAATGGTTTTAGCTACTGATTTAATTAGTTTAGTGCATTTAAACATTTTATAAAGAGTTGGTTTCTCCACCAATATATCTTATGAATTATTTGTCATAATAAGAACATTTTAGTTTTGACTTTTGAAAACTTTAATTGTTTTGACTTTATTTAAATTTGAATTTGAACGGGATTTGAACCTTCGCAAGTTTAGCAATAGTAATACCACTCACGTGGCAACGTTTAGCGGACGGTTACTGTAGCTTAACTATCCAGGCGTTACATCGGTGGAGCAACGAGGGGCCCACGAGGGTGGAGGGCGCGCCCCCCCTGCCTCGTGGCCTCCTCGATTATTTCTTGACGTCTACTCCAAGTCCCCTGGATCACGTTTGTTCCAAAAATAACGCTCCTAAAGGTTTCATTCCGTTTGGACTCCGTTTCATATTCCTTTTCGGCAAAACACTGAAATATGCAAAAAAAACAACAATTTGGGCTGGGCCTCCGGTTAATAGGTTAGTCCCAAAAATAATATAAAAGTGTAAAAATAAGCCCATTACATCCAAAACAGATAATATAATAGCATGGAACAATCAAAAATTATAGATACGTTGGAGACGTATCAATGGTTAAGTTTCCTAACCATAGATATGTCTTGTCATTTGATGAACGGGATCACATCATTAGAAGAATGATGTGATGGACAAGACCCATCCGTTAGCTTAGCATAATGATCGTTAAGTTTTATTGCTATTGCTTTCTTCATGACTTATACATATTCCTTTGACTATGAGATTATGCAACTCCCGAATACGGGAGGAATACCTTGTGTGCTATCAAACATCACAACATAACTGGGTGATTATAAAGATGCTCCACAGGTATCTCTGAAGGTGTTTGTTGGGTTGGCATAGATCGAGATTAGGATTTGTCACTCCGAGTATCGGAGAGGTATCTCTGGGCCCTCTCGGTAATGCACATCATGATAAGCCTTGCAAGCAATGTGACTAATGAGTTAGTTGTGGGATGATGCATTACGGAACAAGTAAAGAGACTTGGCAATAACGTGATTGAACTAGGTATGAAGATACCGACGATCGATTCTTGGGCAAATAACATACCGATGACAAAGGGAATTGCGTATGTTGCCATTACGATTTCTTTTCTTCTTCCTTTTTCTTTTCTTCTTCTTCATCACATCATGTTGAATAGAAGGCTCCTCCTCATTACCTGATTCATCATAAGAAATAATAGGAGGATATGGGGAAGTCTCTTCCCTTTCATTAGTGTTCTCTTCATCTTCTATTTGTTTTCTTTTCTTTATGTAATTGGCAGTATAAGGATTTTCAATACAATTCACAACACAATACATATAAATTTCTTCTAGATCAATATCGAGGAATTTCTCGAGGTTATATTCTGGAATAATCTTAGTTTGACGTTTCATTTCTTCATAACCCAAAAGCAAACTAAGTTCATTATAATGTGCAAGGGAAATCAAGTCATCACAATTTTTGGACATGATTCGATCATGAAACAATTTGCATTTGATATTTAAATGACTGTGTTCATTGCAAAGTTCACAAGTATGGCTATGAAATTTCAAATTTTCAGCACTAACATTTAACCTTTCTTGCAACCATTTAGTTTCTAAATGCTTATGCCTCTTGCAATATCTATCTTCCCTATTTGGTGTGTTCTTGCAAACCCAATGCACTCCACAAAAAATGACATGTTTAAAGGAGGCATTTTCATCATAACTAGTGCAATCATCATTAGTACTATGGATATTCAAGGAGTTCATACTAACAACATTGCAATCATGCTCATCATTCAGAGATTTAGTGCCAAACATTTTAATGCATTCTTCTTCTAACACTTTGGCACAATTTTCCTTTCCATCATACTCACGAAAGATATGAAAAAGATGAAGCGTATGAGGCAAACTCAATTCCATATTTTTTTGTAGTTTTCTTTTATAAACTAAAGTAGTGCTAAAACAAGAAACAAAAAGATTCGATTACAAGATCTAAAGATATACCTTCAAGCGCTAACCTCCCCGGCAACGGTGCCAGAAAAGAGCTTGATGTCTACTACACAACATTCTTCTTGTAGACGTTGTTGGGCCTCCAAGTGTAGAGGTTTGTAGGACAGTAGCAAATTTCCCTCAAGTGGATGAAGTAAGGTTTATCAATCCATGGGAGGCATAGGATGAAGATGGTCTCTCTCAAGCAACCCTGCAACCAAATAACAAAGAGTCTCTTGTGTCCCCAACACACCCAATACAATGGTAAATTGTATAGGTGCACTAGTTCGGCGAAGAGATGGTGATACAAGTGGTATATGGATGGTAGATAAAGGTTTTTGTAATCTAAAAATATAAAAACAGCAAGGTAACTAATGATAAAAGTGAGCACAAACGGTATTGCAATGCTAGGAAATAAGGCCTAGGGTTCATACTTTCGCAAGTGCAAGTTCTCTCAATAATAATAACATAATTGGATCATATAACTATCCCTCAACATGCAACAAAGAGTTACTCCAAAGTCACTAATAGCGGAGAACAAACGAAGAGATTATGGTAGGGTACGAAACCACCTCAAAGTTATTCTTTCTGATCAATCCGTTGGGCTATTCCTATAAGTGTCACAAACAGCCCTAGAGTTCGTAGTAAAATAACACCTTAAGACGCAAATCAACCAAAACCCTAATGTCACCTAGATACTCCAATGTCACCTCAAGTATCCGTGGGTATGAATATACGATATGCATCACACAATCTCAGATTCATCTATTCAAACCAACACAAAAGTACTTCAAAGAGTGCCCCAAAGATTCTACCGGAGAGTCAAGACGAAAACGTGTGCCAACCCCTATGCATAGGTTCATGGGCGGAACCCGCAAGTTGATCACCAGAACATACATCAAGTGGATCAATAGAATACCCCATTGTCACCACGGGATTCCCACGCAAGACATACATCAAATGTTCTCAAATCCTTAAAGACTCAATCTGATAGGATAACTTCAAATGGAAAACTCAATCCATTACAAGAGAGTAGAGCGGGAGAAACATCATAGGATCCAAATATAATAGCAAAGCTCGCGATACATCAAGATCGTGTCACCTCAAGAACACGAGAGAGAGAGAGAGAGATCAAACACATAGCTACTGGTACATACCCTCACCGCCGAGGGAGAACTACTCCCTCCTCGTCATGGAGAGCACCGGGATGATGAAGATGGCCACCGGAGCGGGATTCCCCCTCCGGCAGGGTGCCGGAACGGGTCTAGATTCATTTTAGGTGGCTACGGAGGCTTCTGGCGGCGGAACTCCCGATCTATTCTGCTCCCGAAGTTTTTAGGGTATATGGGTATATATAGGAGGAAGAAGTATGTCGGTGGACCTCCGGGTTGTCCACGAGGCAGGGGGCGCGCCCCCACCCTCATGGGCAGCCCAGGACTCTCCTGGTCCATCTCCGATACTCCGTGGGCTTCTTCTGGTCCAAAAATAAGTTTCGTGAAGTTTCAGGTCAACTGGACTCCGTTTGATTTTCCTTTTCTGTGATACTCTAAAACAAGGAAAAAACAGAAACTGGCACTGGGCTCTGGGTTAATAGGTTCCCAAAAATAATATAAAAGTGTATAATAAAGCCCATAAACATCCAAAATAGATAATATAATAGCATGGAACAATCAAAAATTATAGATACGTTGGAGACGTGTCAGCATCCCCAAGCTTAATTCCTGCTCATCCTCGAGTAGGTAAATGATAAAAACAGAATTTTTGATGTGGAATGCTACCTGACATATTTCTCCAAGTAATTCTCTTAATTTTGGCATGAATGTTCAGATCCATAAGATTCAAGACAAAAGTTTAATATTGACATAAAAATAATAATACTTCAAGCTTACTAACAAAGTAATCATGTCTTCTCAAAATAACATGGCCAAAGAAAGCTATCCCTACAAAATCATATAGTCTGGCTATGCTCCATCTTCACCACACAACGTATTTAAATCATGCACAACCCCGATGACAAGCCAAGCAATTGTTTCATACTTTTGATGTTCTCAAACTTTTTCAATCTTCACGCAATATATGAGCGTGAGCCATGGATATAGCACTATAGATGGAATAGAATGGTGGTTGTGGAGAAGACAAAAAGGAGAAGATAGTCTCACATCAACTAGGCGTATCAACGGGCTATGGAGATGCCCATTAATAGATATCAATGTGAGTGAGTAGGGATTGCCAACAACGGATGCACTAGAGCTATAAGTGTATGAAAGCTCAAAAAGAAACTAAGTGGGTGTGCATCCAACTTGCTTGCTCACGAAGACCTAGGGCACTTGAGGATGCCCATTGTTGGAATATACAAGCCAAGTTCTATAATGAAAATTTCCCACTAGCATATGAAAGTGACAAAACAAGAGACTCTCTATCATGAAGATCATGCTGCTACTTTGAAGCACAAGTGTGGAAAAAAGGATAGTAGCATTGTCCCTTTTATTTTTTATTTTTTTATTTGGCCTTTTTTGGCCTTTCTTTTTTATTTGGCCTTTCTCTTTTTTGGCCTTTTTTTGGACAATGCTCTATTAATGATGATCATCACACTTATATTTATTTACAACTCAATGATTACAACTCGATACTAGAACAAAGTATGACTCTATATGAATGCCTCTGACGGTGTACCGGGATGTGCAATGACTCATGAGTAACATGTATGAAAGAATTATGAACGGTGGCTTTGCCACAACTAAAATGTCAACTACATGATCATGCAAAGCAATATGACAATGATGGAGCGTGGCATAGTAAACGGAACGGTGGAAAGTTGCATGGCAATATGTCTCGGAATGGCTATGGAAATGCCATGATAGGTAGGTATGGTGGCTGTTTTGAGGAAGGTATATGGTGGGTTTATGATACCGGCGAAAGGTGCGCGGTATTAGAGAGGCTAGCAATGGTGGAAGGGTGAGAGTGTGTATAATCCATGGACTCAACATTAGTCATAAAGAACTCACATACTTATTGCAAAAATCTATTAGTTATCGAAACAAAGTACTACGCGGATGCTCCTAGGGGGATAGATTGGTAGGAAAAGACCATCTCTCGTCCCCGACCACCACTCATAAGGAAGACAATCAATAAATAAATCATGCTCCGACTTCGTCACATAACGGTTCACCATACGTGCATGCTACGGGAATCACAAACTTCAACACAAGTATCTCTCAAATTCAAAACTACTCGACTAGCATGACTTTAATATCACCATCTTCATATCTCAAAACAATCATCAAGTATCAAACTTCTCATAGTATTCAATGCACTTTATATGAATGTTTTTATTATATCCCTCTTGGATGCCCATCATATTAGGACTAAATTCATAACCAAAGCGAACTACCATGCTGTTTAAAGACTCTCAAAATGATATAAGTGAAGCATGAGAGTTCATCTATTTCTTCAAAATAAAACCACCCCCATGCTCTAAAAAAGATATAAGTGAAACACTAGAGCAAATGACAAACTACTCCGAAAGATATAAGTGAAGATCAATGATTAGTCGAATAATTATGCAACTATGTGGAGACTCTCTAACATTTAAGAATTTCATATCTTGGTATTTTATTCAAACAGCAAGCAAAACTAAATAAAATATCATGTGGCGAATAAAAATATAGCTCCAAGTAAAGTTACCGATAGATGAAGACGAAAGAGGGGATGCCTTCCGGGGCATCCCCAAGCTTAGGCTCTTGGTTGTCCTTGAATATTACCTTGGGGTGCCTTGGGCATCCCCAAGCTTAGGCTCTTTCCACTCCTTATTCCATAGTCCATCGAATCTTCACCCAAAACTTGAAGACTTCACAACACAAAACTTAACAGAAAACTCGTAAGCTCAGTTAGTATAAGAAAATATATCACCACTTAGGTACTGTTGTGAACTCATTCTAAATTCATATTGGTGTAATATCTATTGTATTCCAACTTCTCTATGGTTCATACCCTCCGATACTACTCATAGATTCATCAAAATAAGCAAACAACACATAGAAAACAGAATCTGTCAAAAACAGAACAGTCTGTAGTAATCTGTAGAATTCGAATACTTCTGTAACTCCAAAAATCCTGAGAAATTAGGAAGTCCTAGGCAATTTTTTTATTAATCTACTGCAAGTGGAGTTGGTATTTTATCGCTCTCTGGTAAAAAATGAAAATTATTCTCGTGAGTGCATACTTTCTGTTTTTTGCAGCAAGATCAAATAACAATCACCCAAGAAGGTCCTAAAGGCTTTACTTGGCACAAACACTAATTAAAACATAAAAAATTAATCATAACAGAGGCTAGATAAATCATTTATTACTAAACAGGAGCAAAAATCAAGGAAAAAATAAAAATTGGGTTGCCTCCCAACAAGCGCTATCATTTAACGCCCCTAGCTAGGCATGATGATTTCAACTATGCTCACATAAAAGATAAGAATTGTAACATAAAGAGAGCATCGTGAAGAATATGACTACCACATTTAAGTCTAACCCACTTCCTATGCATAGGGATTTTGTGAGAAAACAACTTGTAGGAACAAGAATCAACTTGCATAGGAAGGTAAAACAAGCATAACTTTAAAACTTTAAGCACATAGAGGGGAAACTTGATATTATTGCAATTCCTACAAGCATATGTTCCTCCTTCATAATAATTTTCAATAGCATCATGAATTAATTCAACAATATGACCATCACATAGAGCATTCTTTTCATGATCTACAAGCATAGAAAATTTACTACTCTCCACGTAAGCAAAATTCTTCTCATTCATAATAGTGGGAGCAAACTCAACAAAATAACTATCATGTGAGGCATAATCCAATTGAAAGTTAAAATCATGATGACAAGTTTCATGGATATCATTATTCTTTATATCATACAAGTCATCACAATAATCATCATAGATAGCAACTTTGTTCTCATAATCAATTGGAACCTCTTCCAAAATAGTGGAATCATTACTAAATAAAGTCATGACCTCTCCAAATCCACTTTCATCAATATAATCATCATAAATAGAGGGCATGCTTTCATCATAATAAATTTTCTCATCAAAACTTGGGGGACAAAAAATATCATCTTCATTAAACATAGCATCCCCAAGCTTGGGACAAACATTAATTGCAGCAAATATATTCTCAAACACATCATCTTCATCAAACATAGCATCCCCAAGCTTGGGCCTTTTCATATCATAAGCATAATCACTCTCATCATCAATAGTATGGATAGCACCAATAGTATAGAAATTATCATATTCTTCCAAGCAAGTTCCAAAAAGATTTTCAAGATCATAAGAAGTATCATTATCTTCCCAATCATAATCATCACAACAAGCAATAGGCATAACGAGATCATCATCAAGTGCATCATCTTCCACAATTATATTTTCATGAGGCGCAATAGTAATAGGAGCAACATTATTTGGGAGAGATATCTTTTTACCTCTCTTCCTTTTTCTTTTCTTCTTCTTCACCACATCATGTGTGGGTTCAATCCTCTTTTTGGAGCTCCTTATTAATGAGATTGGTTGAATAGAAGGCTCCTCCTCATTACCTGATTCATCATAAGAAATAATAGGAGGATATGGGGAAGTCTCTTCCCTTTCATTAGTATTCTCTTCATCTTCTATTTGTTTTATTTTCTTTATGTAATTGGCAATATAAGGATTTTCAATACAATTCACAACACAATACATATAAATTTCTTCTAGATCAATATCGAGGAATTTCTCGAGGTTATATTCTGGAATAATCTTAGTTTGACGTTTCATTTCTTCATAACCCAAAAGCAAACTAAGTTCATTATAATGTGCAAGGGAAATCAAGTCATCGCAATTTTTGGACACGATTCGATCATGAAACAATTTGCATTTGATATTTAAATGACCATGTTCATTGCAAAGTTCACAAGTATGGCTAAGAAATTTTTAATTTTCAGCACTAACATTTAGCTTTTCTTGCAACCATTTAGTTTCTAAATGCTTATGCCTCTTGCAATATCTATCTTCCCTATTTGGTGTGTTCTTGCAAACCCAATGCACTCCAAAAAAAATGACATGTTTATAGGAGGCATTTTCATCATAACTAGTTCAATCATCATTAGTACTATGGATATTCAAGGAGTTCATACTAACAACATTGCAATCATGCTCATCATTCAGAGATTTAGTGCCAAACATTTTAATGCATTCTTCTTCTAACACTTTGGCACAATTTTCCTTTCCATCATACTCACGAAAGATATGAAAAAGATGAAGCGTATGAGGCAAACTCAATTCCATATTTTTTTGTAGTTTTCTTTTATAAACTAAACTAGTGTTAAAACAAGAAACAAAAAGATTCGATTGCAAGATCTAAAGATATACCTTCAAGCGCTAACCTCCCCGGCAACGGTGCCAGAAAAGAGCTTGATGTCTACTACACAACATTCTTCTTGTAGACGTTGTTGGGCCTCCAAGTGCAGAGGTTTGTAGGACAGTAGAAAATTTCCCTCAAGTGGATGACGTAAGGTTTATCAATCCGTGGGAGGTGTAGGATGAAGATGGTCTCTCTCAAGCAACCCTGCAACCAAATAACAAAGAGTCTCTTGTGTCCCCAACACACCCAATACAATGGTAAATTGTATAGGTGCACTAGTTCGGCGAAGAGATGGTGATACAAGTGGTATATGGATGGTAGATAAAGGTTTTTGTAATCTAAAAATATAAAAACAGCAAGGTAACTAATGATAAAAGTGAGCACAAACGGTATTGCAATGCTAGGAAATAAGGCCTAGGGTTCATACTTTCACTAGTGCAAGTTCTCTCAGCAATAATAACATAATTGGATCATATAACTATCCCTCAACATGCAACAAAGAGTCACTCCAAAGTCACTAATAGCGAAGAACAAACGAAGAGATTATGGTAGGGTACGGAACCACCTCAAAGTTATTCTTTCCGATCAATCCGTTGGGCTATTCCTATAAGTGTCACAAACAGCCCTAGAGTTCGTAGTAAAATAACACCTTAAGACGCAAATCAACCAAAACCCTAATGTCACCTAGATACTCCAATGTCACCTGAAGTATCCGTGGGTATGATTATACGATATGCATCACACAATCTCAGATTCATCTATTCAAACCAACACAAAAGTACTTCAAAGAGTGCCCCAAAGATTCTACCAGAGAGTCAAGACGAAAACGTGTGCCAACCCCTATGCGTAGGTTCATGGGCGGAACCCGCAAGTTGATCACCAAAACATACATCAAGTGGATCAATAGAATACCCCATTGTCACCACGGGTATCCCACGCAAGACATAAATCAAGTGTTCTCAAATCCTTAAAGACTCAATCCGATAACATAACTTTAAAGGGAAAACTCAATCCATTACAAGAGAGTAGAGGGGGAGAAACATTATAGGATCCAAATATAATAGCAAACCTCGCGATACATCAAGATCGTATCACCTCAAGAACACAAGAGAGAGATCAAACACATAGCTACTGGTACATACCCTCAGCCCCGAGGGAGAACTACTCCCTCCTCGTCATGGAGAGCGTCGGGATGATGAAGATGGCCAATGGAGAGGGATTCCCCCTCCGGCAGGGTGCCGGAACGGGTCTAGATTGGTTTTCGGTGGCTACGGAGGCTTCTGGCGGCGGAACTCCCGATCTATTCTGCTCCCCGAAGTTTTTAGGGTATATGGGTATATATAGGAGGAAGAAGTACGTCGGTGGACCTCCGGGCTGTCCACGAGGCAGGGAGCACGTCCAGGGGGGTGGGCACGCCCCCCACCCTCGTGGGCAGCCCGAGACTCTCCTGGTCCATCTCTGATACCCCGTGGGCTTCTTCTGGTCCAAAAATAAGTTCCGTGAAGTTTCAGGTCAATTGGACTCCGTTTGATTTTCCTTTTCTACGATACTCTAAAACAAGGAAAAAACAGAAACTGGCACTGGGCTCTGGGTTAATAGGTTAGTCCCAAAAATAATATAAAAGTGTATAATAAAGCCCATAAAGATCCAAAACAGATAATATAATTCATGGAACAATCAAAAATTATAGATACGTTGGATACGTATCAGGACACGCCTAGGCCGGCCTCCTCCCCTCTCCCTCCTTTATATACGGGGGCGGGGGCGCCTTTAACACACATCAATTGTTCCAAGCTGTGTGCGGCGCCCCCTCCACAGTTTACTCCTCCGATCATATTGTCATAGTGCTTAGGCGAAGCCCTGCGCGAATCACTTCACCATCATTGTCACCACGCCGTCGTGCTGACGAAACTCTCCCTCGACACTTTGTTGGATCAAGAGTTTGAGGGACGTCATCGATCTAAACGTGAGCAGAACTCGGAGGTGCCGTACATTTGGTGCTTGATCGGTTGAATCGAGAAGACGTTCGACTACATCAACTGCGTTAAGCTAACGCTTCCGCTTTCGGTCTACGAGGGTACGTGGACACACTCTACTCTCGTTGCTATGCATCTCCTAGATAGATCTAGTGTGAGCATAGGATTTTTTTTTGAAATAGCATGCTACGTTCCCCAACAGTGGCATTAGAGCCAGGTCTATGCGTAGATCATATGCACGAGTAGAACACAAAGAATTGTGGGCGATCATAGTTATACTGCTTACCACCAACGTCTTATTTTGATTCGGCAGTATTGTTGGATGAAGTGGCCTGGACCAACCTTACATGACCACGTCCATGAGATCGGTTCCACCGACAGTGTGATAGCCGGGCTTATTAGGGATGATAGACTACTCATATCAATAAGGAATTCCTTCTTTTCCGGGAGCCCATTCGGAAAGAACTCCAAAGTTAAGCATGCTCAGCTTGGAGTAATTTCAGGATGGGTGACCGACCGAGAAGTTGCTCCCGGGTGCTCATGAGTAAGGACAAAGTGCGCAAAAAATACTAGTATTGATCTGTGGGGCTAGTCTAGATCCCGCCAGGAGTAACGACCACCGACGGGTGTGTTCGGGGCGTTACAAGTTGGTATCAGAGCCGACCCTCGCGGTTACACGGATGTTTGCGGATAGGTGCGCGGTCATGTTGTTCATGACGTTTGTGACCCGTCGTGGCACACGTCATGGCACATGTACCGGACTCGATGCACAGACGTATGTGCCAAGAGAGAACGTTCCTGTGGCCCGACGAGGACGTCGGTTCCTCTCAGTGGTGGTGTATGTGATAGAATGGCTTATTAAGGATGATAGACTACTCATATCAATAAGGAATTCCTTCCTTTTCGGGAGCCCATTCGGAAAGAACTCCAAAGTTAAGCGTGCTCAGCTTGGAGTAATTTCAGGATGGGTGACCGACCGGGATGTTGCTCTTGGGTGTGCATGAGTGAGGACAAAGTGCGCAGAAAAGACTAGTATTGATTTGTGGGGCCAGTCCAGATCCCGCAAGGAGTAACGACCATCGACGGGTGTGCCCGGGGCGTTACAGACAGACATGCAACTAGTTTTGCATAAAGGTGGCTGGCGGGTGTCTGTTTCTCCAACTTTAGTTGAATTGAATTTGACTGCGGCCGGTCCTTGTTGAAGGTTAAAACAACAAACTTGATAAATCACCATTGTGGTTTTGATGCGTAGGTAAGAACGGTTCTTGCTAGAAGCCCGCAGCAGCCATGTAGAACTTGCAATGACAAAGTAGCGGACGTCTAACTTGTTTTTACAGGGCATGTTGTGATGTGATATGGCCAAGACATGATGTGATATACGTTATTGTATGAGTTTATCATGTTTTGTAAAAGTTGTCGGCAACTGGCAGGAGCCTTATGGTTGTCGCTTTATTGTATGAAATGCAATCGCCATGTAATTACTTTACTTTATCACTATGCGTTAGCGATAGTTGTAGAAGCAATAGTTGGCGAGACGACAATGACGCTACGATGAAGATCAAGGTGTCAAGCCGGTGACGATGGAGATCATGACGGTGCTTTGGAGATGGAGATCAAAGGCACAAGATGATTATGGCCATATCATGTCACATATTTTGATTGCATGTGACGTTTATCTTTTATGCATCTTATTTTGCTTAGTACGGCAGCATCATTATAAGATGATCCCTCAATAAAATTTGAAGGCATAAGTGTTCTCCCTGAGTATGCACCATTGCGACAGTTCTTTGTGCTGAGACACCACGTGATAATCAGGTGTGATAAGCTCTACGTTGACATACAACAGGTGCAAGACAGTTTTGCACATGTAGAATACTCGGGTTAAACTTGATGAGCCTAGCATGTACAGACATGGCCTCAGAACACTGGAGACCGAAAGGTAGAACATGAATCATATAGTAGATATTATCAACATAGAGATGTTCACCATTGAAAACTACTCCATCTCACGTGATGATCGGACATGGTTTAGTTGATATGGATCACGTGATCATTTAGATGACTCGAGGGATGTCTATCTAAGTGGGAGTTCTTAAGTAATATGATTAATTGAACTTAATTTATCATGAACTTAGTCCTGATAGTTTTTGCATATCTATGTTGTAGATCAATGGCCCGTGCTACCATTCCCTTGAATTTTAATGCGTTCCTAGAGAAAGCTAAGTTGAAAGATGATGGTAGCAACTACACGGACTGGGCCCGTAACTTGAGGATTATCCTATTGCTGCATTGAAGAATTATGTCCTTGATGCACTGCTAGGTGAAAAGCCTCCTCCTGCTAATGTAGATGCTTTGAACGTCTGGCAAACGCGGTCTGATGTTTACTCTATAGTTCAGTGTGCCATGCTCTATGGCTTAGAATCGGGACTTCAAAGACGTTTTGAATGTCATGGACCATATGAGATGTTCCAGGAGTTGAAGTTAATATTTCAAGCAAATGCCTGAGTTGAGAGATATGAAGTCTCCAACAAGTTCTATAGCTGCAAGATGGAGGAGAACAGTTCTGTCAGTGAACACATACTCAGAATGTCTGGGTACCATAACCACTTGACTCGGCTGGGAGTTAATCTCCCGGATGATAGTGTTATTGACATAGTTCTTCAAGAACTGCCACCAAGCTATAAAGGCTTCGTGATGAACTATAATATGCAAGGGATGGATAAGACAATTCACGAGCTCTTCGATGTGCTCAAAGCTACGGAGGTAGAAATCAAGAAAGAGCATCAAGTGTTGATGGTTAACAAGACCACTAGTTTCAAGAAAAGGGGCAAGGTAAAGAAGGGGAACTTCAAGAAGAATGGCAAGCAAGTTGTCACTCCTGGGAAGAAGCCCAAGTCTGGACCCAGGCCTAAAACTGAGTGCTTCTACTGCAAAGGGAAGGTCACTGGAAGCGGAACTACCCCAAGTATTTAGCGGATAAGAAGGATGACAAAGTGAACAAAGGTATATTTGATATACATGTTATTGATGTGTACCTTACTAATGCTCGTAGTAGCACATGGGTATTTGATATTGGTTCTGTTGTTCACATTTGCAATTTGAAACAGGGGCTACGGATTAAACGAAGATTGGCTAAGGACGAGGTGATGATGCGCGTTGGGAATGGTTCCGAGGTCGATGTGATCACCGTCGGCACGCTACCTCTACATCTACCTTCGGGATTATTTTTAGAACTAAATAATTGTTATTTGGTGCCAGCGTTGAGCATGAACATTATATCTGGATCTTGTTTGATGCGAGATGGTTATTCATTTAAATCAGAGAATAATGGTAATTCTATTTATATGAGTAATATCTTTTATGGTCATGCACCCTTGAAGAGTGGTCTATTTTTGTTGAATCTCGATCGTGGTGATACACATATTCATAATATTGATGCCAAAATATGCAAAGTTGATAATGATAGTGCAACATATTTGTGGTACTTTCGTTTAGTTCATATTGGTGTAAAGCGCATGAAGAAATTCCATGAGGATGGACTTTTAGAATCACTTGATTATGAATCATTTGATGCTTGCGAACCATGCCTCATGGGCAAGATGACTAAAACTCCGTTCTCCAGAACAATCGAGCGAGCCACTGACTTATTGGAAATAAAACATACTGATGTATGCAGTCTGATGAGTGTTGAGGCTTGTAGTGGGTGTCGTTATTTTCTGACCTTCACAGATGATTTGAGCATATATGGGTATATCTACTTAATGAAACACAAGTCTGAAACATTTGAAAAGTTCAAAGAATTTCTTAGTGAAGTGGAAAATCATCGTAACAAGAAAATAACGTTTCTACGATCTGATCGCGGAGGCAAATATTTGAGTTATGAGTTTGGCCTGGAATAGTTTCACAACTCACGCCACCTAGAACACCACATCGTAATGGTGTGTCCGAACATCATAACCGTACTTTATTAGATATGGTGTGACCTATGATGTCTCTTATCGATTTACCATTATCGTTTTGGGGTTATGCATTAGAGACATCTACATTCACGTTAAATAGGGCACCATCTAAATCCGTTGAGACGACACCGTATGAACTGTGGTTTGGCAAGAAACGTAAGTTGTCGTTTCTTAAAGTTTGGGGTTGCGATGCTTATGTGAAAAAGCTTCAGCCTGATAAGCTCGAACCCAATTCGGAGAAGTGCGTCTTCATAGGATACCCAAAAGAAACTGTTGGGTACACCTTTTATCACAGATCCGAAGGCAAGATATTTGTTGCTAAGAATGGATCCTTTCTAGAGAAGGAGTTTCTCTCGAAAGAAGTGAGTGGGAGGAAAGTAGAACTTGATTAGGTAATTTTACCTTCTCTCGA
Source organism: Triticum urartu (assembly GCF_003073215.2). Classification (NCBI taxonomy): domain Eukaryota; kingdom Viridiplantae; phylum Streptophyta; class Magnoliopsida; order Poales; family Poaceae; genus Triticum; species Triticum urartu. The sequence goes on along the minus strand of NC_053027.1, from coordinate 231,647,689 downwards.
ATTGGAAAGTAGCTCATCACAGAAAATAGTTCCAGTGATGCCTACACCAATTAGTGGGGAAGCTAATGATAATGATCATGAAACTTTAGATCAAGTTTCTACCGAACCTCGTAGGTCAACTAGAGTACGTTCCACACCAGAGTGGTACGGTAATCCTGTTCTAGAAGTCATGTTACTAGACCATGATGAACCTACGAACTATGAGGAAGCGATGATGAGCCCGGATTCCGCGAAATGGCTTGAGGCTATGAAATCTGAGATGGGATTCATGTATGAGAACAAAGTGTGGACTTTGGTTGACTTGCCCGATGATCGACAAGCCATAGAGAATAAATGGATCTTCAAGAAGAAGACTGACGCTGATGGTAATGTTACTGTCTACAAAGATCGACTTGTTTCAAAAGGTTTTCGACAAGTTCAAGGAGTTGACTATGATGAGACCTTCTCACCCATAGCGATGCTTAAGTCTGTCCGAATCATGTTAGCAATTACCGCATTTTATGATTATGAAATCTAGAAAATGGACGTCAAACTTCATTCCTTAATGGATTTCGTAAAGAAGAGTTGTATATGATGCAACCAGAAGGTTTTGTCGATCCTAAAGGTGCTAACAAAGTGTGCAAGCTCCAGCGATCCATTAATGGACTGGTGCAAGCATCTTGGAGTTGGAATCTATGCTTTGATGAAGTGATCAAAGCATATGATTTTATACAGACTTTTGGAGAAGCCTGTATTTACAAGAAAGTGAGTGGGAGCTCTGTAGCATTTCTAGTATTATATGTGGATGACATATTGTTGATTGGAAATTATATATAATTTCTGGATAGCATAAAAGGATACTTGAATAAGAGTTTTTCAGTGAAAGACCTCGATGAAGCTGCTTATATATTGGGCATCACGATCTATAGAGATAGATCAAGACGCTTAATTAGACTTTCACAAAGCACATACCTTGATAAAATTTTGAAGAAGTTCAAAATGGATCATTCAAAGAAAGGGTTCTTGCCTATGTTACAAGGTGTGAAGTTGAGTCATACTCAATGCTCAACCACTGCAGAAGATAGAGAGAAAATGAAAGCCATTCCCTATGCCTCAGCCATAGGTTCTATCATGTATGCAATGATGTGTAGCAGACCTGATGCGTGCCTTGCTATAAGTCTAGTAGGGAGGTACCAAAGTAATCTAGGAGTGGATCACTGGACAGCGGTCAAGAACATCCTGAAGTACCCGAAAAGGACTAAGGATATGTTTCTCGTTTATGGAGGTGACAAAGAGCTCGTTGTAAATGGTTACGGTGATGCTAGCTTTGACATTGATACGGATGACTCTAAGTCACAAACCGGATATGTATTTATAATGAATGGTGGAGCCGTCAGTTGGTGCAGTTCCAAGCAAAGCGTCATGGCCGGATCTACGTGTGAAGCGGAGTACATAGCTGCTTCGGAAGCAACGAATGAAGGAGTCTGAATGAAGGAGTTCATATCCGATCTAGGTGTAATACCTAGTGCATCGGGTCTGATGAAAATCTTTTGTGACAATACTGGAGCAATTGCCTTGGCGAAGGAATCTAGATTTCACAAGAGAACCAAACACATCAAGAGATGCTTCAACTCCATCTGTGATCAAGTCAAGGAGGGAGACATAGAGATTTGCAAAATACATACGGATCTGAATGTGGCAGACCCGTTGACTAAGCCTCTTCCACGAGCAAAACATGATCAACACCAAGACTCCATGGGTGTTAGAATCATTACAATGTAATCTAGATTATTGACTCTAGTGCAAGTGGGAGACTGAAAGAAATATGCCCTAGATGCAATAATAAAGTTGTTATTTATATTTCCTTATATCGTGATAACTTTTTATTATTCATTCTAGAATTGTATTAACCAGAAACTTGATACATGTATGGATACATAGACAAAACACAATGTCCCTAGTATGCCTCTACTAGACTAGCTCGTTAATCAAAGATGGTTAAGTTTCCTAACCATAGACATGTGTTGTCATTTGATGAACGGGGTCACATCATTAGAAGAATGATGTGATGGACAAGACCCATCCGTTAGCTTAACATAATGATCGTTAAGTTTTATTGCTATTGCTTTCTTCATGACTTATACATATTCCTTTGAGTATGAGATTATGCAACTCCCGAATACCAGAGGAATACCTTGTGTGCTATCAAACGTCACAACATAATTGGGTGATTATAAAGATGCTCTACAGGTATTTCCGAAGGTGTTTGTTGGGTTGGCATCGATCGAGATTAGGATTTGTCACTCCGAGTATTGGAGAGGTATCTCGGGGCCCTCTCGGTAATGCACATCATGATAAGCCTTGCAAGAAATGTGACTAATGAGTTAGTTGCGGGATGATGCATTACGGAACAAGTAAAGAGACTTGCCGGTAACGAGATTGAGATACCGATGATCGAATCTCGGGCAAGTAACATACCGATAACAAAGGGAATTGCGCATGTTGTCATTACGGTTTGACCGATAAAGATCTTCGTAGAATATGTAGGAACCAATATGGGCATCCAGGTTCCGCTGTTGGTTATTGACCGAAGATGTGTCTCGGTCATGTCTACATAGTTCTCGAACCCGTAGGGTCCGCACGCTTAACGTTCGATGACGATTTGTATTATGAGTTATGTGATTTTGTGACCGGATGTTGTTTGGAATCCTAGATGTGATCACGGACATGAGGAGGAGTCTCTAAATGGTCGAGAGGTAAAGATTGATATATTGTACGATAGTATTCTGACACCAGAAGTGTTTCGGAATGTACCGGGTACATATGGGAGTACCCAGGGGGTTACCGGAACCCCCCGGGGGAAGATATGGGCCATAGGAGGGAGGCAAACCAGCCCACTAGGGGTGGTGCACACTCCCCAAGGGAGGAGTCCGAATTGGACAAGGGGAGGGGACGGCGCCCCCCTTTCTCCTCCTCCTCTCTCTCCTTCCCCCTTTCCCCTTCCGGTAAAAGGAAAGGGGGCGAATTGGACTAGGAGACCAAGTGGGACTTCTCCCACTTGGGGCGCGCCTAGGCCCCTCCTCCCCTCTCCCTCATTTATATACGGGGGTGGGGGCGTCTCTAACACACATCAATTGTTCCAAGCCGTGTGCTGCGCCCCCTCCCTAGTTTACCCCTCCGGGCATATTGTCATAGTGCTTAGGCGAAGCCCTGCGCGGATCACTTCACCATCACTGTCACCACACCATCGTGCTGGCGAAACTCTCCCTCGACACTTTGCTGGATCAAGAGTTCGAGGGACGTCATCGAGCCGAACGTGTGCAGAACTCGGAGGTGTCGTACGTTCGGTGCTTGATCGGTTGAATCGAGAAGATGTTTGACTACATCCACCGCGTTAAGCTAACGCTTCCGCTTTCGGGCTACGAGGGTACGTGAACACACTCTCCTCTCGTTGCTATGCATCTCCTAAATAGATCTTGCATGAGCATAGGATTTTTTTTTGAAATTGCATACTACGTTCCCCAACACCGGCATGATCTCCATCGTCACCGGCATGACACCATGATCTCCATCATCGTGTCGCCATCGGGGTTGTCACGCCAACCATGCTTCTACTACTATTGATACTGCTTAGCGATAAAGTAAAGCATTACATAACACTTAATGATTGACACGCATGTCATACAATAATTAAAGACAACCCTATGGCTCCTGCCGGTTTCCATATGCATCGACATGCAAGTCGATATAAACTATTACAAACATGATCATCTCATGCATCAAATATATTTCATCATGTCTTTGGCCATATCATATCACAACATACCCTGCAAAAACAAGTTAGACGTCCTCTACTTTGTTGTTGCATGTTTTACGTGGCTGCTATGGGTATCTAGCAAGAACGATTCTTACCTATGCAAAGCCACAAAGGTGATATGCAAGTTGCTATTTAACCTTCTACAAGGACCACCTTTGTCGAATCCGATTCAACTAAGGTGGGAGAGACAGACACCCACCAGTAGGGCTGGGCATTCGGTTCCCCCGAACCGATCGGCTCGGTGCTTCGGGTAATTAAAAATTTCGGTTTACTAAAACTGCTGACCAATCGGTTTCCTTCAAAAGCAATAACCAAGATTTCAGCCCACCAGAACATTGGTTCGGTCCTCGGTTAAGGCCGAGCAGAACCGATCTGTGAGAAATCAACGATTGGATTCGATGATTGCAGCCCTCCATGAAGTCGCTGCTTGCCCTCACGCTCGCCAATCATCAGAACCCTTGTTTGGAAGGAGAGAGGAGACGTCACAAGAATGGAGGGAGCATGCCCATCGCGTCATCGTCCAGCACACCTACAGCCTCTCCGCGCCGCACTTCGGTGGCTCCTTGGCATCCTCCCTACGACCCGCTCTGTCTCTCCTGCCATGGGCGACAATCGAGGCCGCGACGAGCCGGCGAGATGGGGTTGCGGGCCTGCTGGTGCGAGCCAGCGAGTAGGGGCGGCGAGGGTTACGGGAAGAGATAATGTTCTTTAGTTAACCGGGAAGAGATAACTGATGGACCGCCACTCTGGATTAAAACAACGTAGCAATCTAGGCTGTGAAGTTTTAACCGCAGTTGGGCCTATTTCTCCTGTAGTATTCTTAACAACATAGTAGTACTTCGTTGTGTCAAAGACCGCAGAGTAGTACTTCGGTGTATTCGGTACTTCGGGTATTCGTCACCTACAACCGACGTCACCGAACTAGCTTCGGTTTTACATGACTGCCCATAGAAGTTCTGGCTGGAATAATCGGTTTTGGTGAATTCGGTTTCGGTCCCGCTTTATTCGGTATGGTTCTCGGTCCTCGGTCTTTTATGCCCACCCTACCCACCAGCCATCTTTATGCAACAAAGTCACATGTTTGTCGATGGAACCGCTCTCATGCACATGGACATGTAAGATTGGTCCGGGCCGCTTCATCCCACAATACCGCCGAATCAAGAAAAGACCAAGGAAGGAAGCAATCTGAATATCAACACCCACAAACTCCTTTGTGTTCTACTCGTGATGTCATCTACGCATAGACCTAGCTCTGATACCACTATTGGGGAATGTTGCATGGGAAACAAAATTTTTCCTATGCTCACCAAGATCAATTTAGGAGATGACCATCTAAGAGAGGAGAGATTACATCTACATACCTTTGTAGATTGCTAAGCGGAAACGTTAAGAAACACGGTTGATGTAGTCGAACGTCTTCGCGATCCAATCACGACCCGTTCCGCGAACGTCTTCACGATCCAATCATGATCCGTTCCACGAACTCCCGATCCAAGTGCCGAACGGAGGACACCTCCGCGTTCAACACACGTACGGCTTGATGACGCCTTCACCTTCTCGATCCAGCGAGCGATGGTGAAGTAGTAGCTCGATTCCTCCGGCAACACGACGACATGGTGGCGGTGGTGGTAGCGGAATCTCAGCAGAGCTTCGCTAAGCACTACGGAGAGGAAGATGGATGCGAGGGAGAGGAGAGGCAGTGCCATGGCGTGGATATGTGCTCTGGGGTGCGGCTTCCCACTCTCTACCTCTCTATATATAGGGTAAGGGAGGAGGGGGTGGAGCCCCTAGGGTTTCCCCTAGGGGGCGGCAGCCAGGGCAGATGGGATCTCCCCTAGGTTGGGGAAGTGGGAAGCCCTAGGGGGGTGTAACGCCCCGAGACCGATGTGCCAGGTGTCTTCCAATTATTCGCTGTTGTTGCCATGTCTTTGCTTGCGTGTCATGCATTGCATATCATGTCATCATGTGCATTTCATTTGCATACTTGTTCGTCTCATGCATCCGAGCATTTTTCTCGTTGTCCGTTTTGCAATCCGGCGCTCCTAGGTCACCCGGTGTCCCTTTCTACCTCTTTTCGTGTGCGGGTGGTAAACATTTTCGGATTGGACCGGGACTTGTCATGCGGCCTTGGTTTACTACCGGTAGACCGCCTGTCAAGTTTCGTACCATTTGGACTTCGTTTGATACTCCAACGGTTAACCGAGGGACCGAAAAGGCCTCGTGTGTGTTGCAGCCCAACACCCCTCCAAAGTGGCCCAAAACTCACCTAAACCTCCTCCATCATCTCGATCGTTTGATCACGATCGCGTGGCCGAAAACCGCACCTCATTTGGACTCTCCTAGCTCCCTCTACCTATAAATATGCCCTTCCCGTCCATTTTCGCGGACGAAACCCTAGATCCATCTTCCCCGCGCCGCCGGACATGTCCGCCCGGTGGCCGGACACTTCCAGCCAACCCCGCAGCCAATCCGGAGCTGCCACGCGTCCTCTCCGGGCCCTCCGCCGCCGCCGGCCCGCGCGGCCCGCGGGGCCCAACCGCCACCGCCGCCACCCGCAGAGGACCCCGCGCCGCGCCGCCCGCCGTCTTCTCGCTTCCGGTCGCCGGAGTTCGCGCCGGCCACCGCGCCCTTCATCGCCCCGCCGCCTGTGCTCGCCGGCCGCCCCGCTCGCTCGTCGCGTCACCTTCGCCGCCACCAAGCTCCCTCGCTGCCACCTCGTCGCCGACGTGGCGCCGCCCGCCGCCTCCACGGCGCCCCGCGCCGCCCGCAGCCCGCGGCCGCCGCCGGATCTCCTCCTCGCCGGCGTCCAAGCTCGCCGCCCCGTTCGGATCCACGTGAGGTGGATCAGACCCACCGGTCCCTTCATCCAAACGCCCGCGCCCGTCCCCGGATCCCTCCGTCCCGGATATCCTCATCCCGCGTTGACTTTTCGCGGAGGTAAAATTTCACTAAGTCCCCGAAGTTTCCAGATTCATGTGCCCATGTTCATCATGTCATAACTCTCTCATCGTAGCTCCGATTCGTGCGTGTAGCATATCAAAATGTTCGCCTCGACGAGTACATCATTTCATCTCATTGCATCATTTTAATTTGAGCTCATCTTGATGCCCTAAATGCTGTTGGAAGAGGGCAATGTGAGGAATATGTCAGATCTGTTTCAGCAAATGGCCTTTTGTCATTTTTGCCATGATTAATGTGTGCATGCTATGATCCTGAGATTTACATGTATTTTGATGAATGCCATGCCATATTTACAGGGGTGTATGCCATGTATTTTTGTGACCTTTGTGGAGACAAGCACAAGCATGCAGAGTAGCTTACTCAATGATGCTGATTTCAGGGACTTAGAATTTCACTAAGTCCTTGCCCTGTCTTTATTTTTATGCCATATGTTCATGTTGTTTCCTAGTGATCTGTGCCTCTTTTGAGGATGATCAGTAAGGATGTTTTGTAGATATTGTGGTGCTCTATCCATCCATGTCTTTGTTTCCATTTATGGAGCACCCTATCTTGAGTCAATCAAGCTCTACTTTTGCTATAAAATGTTCCTGGCAGATTGTTAACATGTTTAGCGATTTTGTCGAGCTTGTTGTAGTTGATCCGTGCATGCTATGTTGTTGTTCTTGCCATGTCTAGCTTCTATGTCATGTCTTATTGATGAGTGCATGCTTAGTTTGCCATGCAATGCCTCGTAGTGAGTGCATCGAGCTCGTAAACATGCCTACTTGTTAATCTGTTTTGCATGCTCCAGTTTTTCACTAAGTCTGAATCTGTTTATGTTTTTGCTATGTTCACATGCTTGCAATTGTATTTTCTGATCCCTTTTGGCTCATGGCCACTAAGGGACTTTTGTTATATGCTTACAGTATCTTCATGACATGCCTTGCTTTGCCATGTTATGTTCCTGTAGCATGTAGTTTTCATGCCCTAAAGTTTGCTTCCTGATGATAAATTCCTGATATGCTGTTAATTTCACTAAGTCTGAAACCTGTTATCGTTTGCACTTTTGCGATGCTTGTTTGAACCTGTTAATGAGTGATTTAGCCGTAGCTCAGTGTTCATCTTTTGTCAAGCATCATGAGTGGATCCCTGCCATGTATTTTGTTGCCATGTTTGAGTGCTGTATCATGTTGTTCTTGATGCATTTAGAAGGCTACTTGTTGTTAACCGCAGACTGGTGCCATATTTGTTTTGCTTGCCATTTCCAAACCGTGCATCCGATTCCGGTGGTCTTTATATCGATTTCAACCGAAATCAACTCACCTTTCCAGTGGCACTCTTGGATTTCCAAGTTGAGGCCAGGTTCAATCATTCCTTTCCAAATCATGCATATGCATCACATACCGCATCCCGCATATCATGCCATGTTCATGTGTTGGTTGTTTACTATGTTGTGTGCTTCTTTCCGGTGTTGCTTCTTCGGGTTGGTTCCGATAACGTCGCGTTTCTGAGGACCCGTTAGTCTACGTCCGTTTGTCTTCTTCATGGACTCGTTCTTCTTCCTTGCGGGATTTCAGGCAAGATGACCATACCCTCGAAATCACTTCTATCTTTGCTTGCTAGATGCTCGCTCTTTTGCTATGCCTATGCTGCGATACCTACCACTTGCTTATCATGCCTCCCATATTGTTGAGCCAAGCCTCTAACCCACCTTGTCCTAGCAAACCGTTGTTTGGCTATGTTACCGCTTTGCTCAGCCCCTCTTATAGCGTTGTTAGTTGCAAGTGAAGATTGGAGTTTGTTCCTTGTTTGGAACATGGATATTTTGTTGGGATATCACAATATATCTTATTTAATTAATGCATCTATATACTTGGTAAAGGGTGGAAGGCTCGGCCTTATGCCTGGTGTTTTGTTCCACTCTTGCCGCCCTAGTTTCCGTCATATCGGTGTTATGTTCCCGGATTTTCGTTCCTTACACGGTTGGGTTATAATGGGAACCCCTTGACAGTTCACCTTGAATCAAACTCATCCAGCAATGCCCAACATTGGTTTTACCATTCTCCACCTAGCCTTTTCTTTCCCTTGGGTTCTGCAGACTCAAGGGTCATCATTATTTTAACCCCCCCGGGCCAGTGCTCCTCTGAGTGTTGGTCCAACCTGTCAGCCGCCGGTGGCCACCAGGGGCAACTCTGGGTTGGCCTACCAGAAGTTTGGACAATCTGAGTGTGCCCTGAGAACGAGATATGTGCAGCTCCTATCGGGATTTGTCGGCACATTCGGGTGGTGTTGCTGGACTTGTTTTACCATTGTCAAGAATGTCTTGTAACCGGGATGCCAAGTCTGGTCAGATTGTCTTGGGATAAGGAATATCCTTTGTTCACCGTGAGAGCTTGTGATGGGCTAAGTTGGGACACCCCTGCAGGGATTTGAACTTTCGAAAGCCGTGCCCGTGGTTATGGGCAGATGGGAATTTGTTAATGTCCGGTTGTAGAAAACCTGAAGTTGATCTTAATTAAAATGCACCAACTGCGTGTGTGACCGTGATGGTCTCTTCTCGGCGGAGTCCGGGAAGTGAACACGGTGTTGGAGTTATGCTTGACGTAGGTTGTTCCAGGATCACTTCTTAATCATAGTTTCTCGACCGTGCTTTTGCCTTCTCTTCTCGCTCTCTTTTGCGAATATGTTAGCCACCATATATGCTAGTCGCTTGCTGCAGCTCCACCTCATACCTTTACCTTACCCATAAGCTTAAATAGTCTTGATCGCGAGGGTGTGAGATTGCTGAGTCCCCATGACTCACAGATACTTCCAAAACCAGTTTGCAGGTGCCGATGTTAGCGAACAGGTTGACGCAACCAAGCTCAAGGAGGAGCTCGATGAAGATCTTGTCCTTTGTGTTGTTTCGTACTAGTTGGTCAGTAGTGGAGCCCAGTTGGGGTCGATCGGGGATCTGTGTAGCATTTGGGGTAGTCTTCTTTTATTTTGGTTCCGTAGTCGGACCCTGTGTGTATCTGGATGATGTAATGCTTTATTCATGTATTGTGTGAAGTGGCGATTGTAAGCCAACTATGTATCTCTTTCCCTTATGTATTACATGGGTTGTGTGAAGATTACCTCACTTGCGATATTGCTTTCAATGCGGTTATGCCTCTAAGTCGTGCTTCGACACGTGGGAGATATAGCCGCATCGAGGGCTTTACAGGGGGTGCCCCCAACTCTCCTGGTTATGTGAGATGGGGCGAGGGGGGCGCTCAAACCCTTAGTGGGCTGGTTTTGCCCCCTTCCCTTGGCCCATGGCCCCCCGAAACCCCTTTTGGTGACGCTAGTCATCACTCGGTACCCCCGGAACAATTTCGGACTCCAATACCCTTCGTCCAATATATCAATATTCACCTCCGGACCATTCCGGAGTATCTCATCACATTCGGTATCTCATCCGGGAAACCTTCTGTAACCACCATAATGACTCAACTATACTTATATCGTCACCAAACGTTAAGTGTGTAGACCCTGCGTTTTCGAGAACTATGCAGACATGACCAAGACACCTCTACGGTCAATAACCAATAGCGGGACCTAGATGCCCATATTGATTCCTACATATTCTACGAAGATCTTATCGGTCGAACCTCGATGTCAAGGATTCAGCTAATCCCGTATGCAGTTCCCTTTGTCTATCGGTATGTTACTTGCCCGAGATTCGATCGTCGGTATCTCCATACCTGGTTCAATCTCTTTGTTGGCAAGTCTCTTTACTCGTTCCGTAATACAAGATCCCGTGACTAACTCATTGGTCACATTGCTTGCAAGCTCATTGTGATGCTGTATTACCGAGTGGGCCTTGAGACACTTCTCCGTCATACATAGTGACAAATCCGAGTCTTGATCCATGCCAACTCAACAGAGACCCTCGGAGATACCTGTAGAGCACCTTTATAGTCACCCAATTACATTGCGACGTTTGGTACACACAAGGTACTCCTCCGGTGTCAGTGAGTTGCATGATCTCATGGTCATAGGAACATATACTTGACATGTAGAAAACGATAGCAATAAACTTGACACGATCATATGCTACATTCATAGTTTGGGTCTTGTCCATCACATCATTCTCCTAATGATGTGATCCCTTTACCAAATGACAACTCATGTCCATGACTAGGAAACCATAGCCATCTTTGGTCAACGAGCTAGTCCGGTAGAGGCTTACTAGGGACATGTTGTTGTCTATGTATCCACGCATGTATTTGAGTTTCCGATCAATACAATTCTAGCATGGATAATAAACGATTATCATGAACAGGAAAATATGATAATAACTAATTTATTATTGCCTCTAGGGCATATTTCCAACAACACCTTCTTCTGCGTGTTGCCAAACTCGCGATCGCCCCGAGCACCCAGCTGAGTCTGAACCTCAGCGAGGGCGTCAATGATGCCTTGAAGACCTCCCTGCCCAGCTCCCGTTCGCCACATCACTTGCACCTTTTCACCATAATCGGCATGACACTGCCAAACATTTTCATAGCGGAAGGAACAACGACCCCGGGCCCAGGCGCCCAGCCTGTATCCACATTAGATCTCAATTCCGCCAGCATGAAGCAGTGGTTCGATTCCACACTACTTATGTGCTTCACGCTTGTGTGCTCAAACCGATCAAGGAATTTGGAGTTGACCATTGGACGGTCTAATCTTGCCTTTACATTCATTCCTCCTTGCTGTCTATTATCCCATGTAAAAGGGACACCGCGCCACCCCATATCTTGGAGTGCACGGTCCGTCGCTGCTTCCCGGAATGCACGCATTTGGCCCTCTGGTCTAGCATTGGCTCCAAAGTGCTCGTCCATGAAGTGTTTCATTGAAATCATCGATACAGGTCCATGCTTCGTGGTGAACAGCAAATAAAGTACACAAGAACCACCAACTGTGGTGTCTATTTTCCACCCGAGGTTCTCCGTAAAAACCCGTGAAACGCCAACTTTTATTATCTTTATTGACTTTTACATCGATATGATATCGACTGTAGTTTTGCACCGAAACATTGATATCTCTTGACCAAAAAAGGCCAATACCTCCACTAAGCCCATCACTATTGACGACAAAACAACCAGAAAAACCTAAACTAACTTTTAGGTCCTCCACACGCTTGCCCTTAATTTTTGTTTCCATGACAAACAGAAGGGCGGTGCCTTCTTGCTTCGCCACTTTGCGAAGCTCTTGAACTGTCCAAGGGTTCCCAAGCCCTCGGCAGTTCCACGATAGGACACTCATTGGTTCGGGCAGGGCTGACCCGCAACTCCTGCCGAAGATTCAGATGAGGGTGGTGTTGGCTTCTTCTTCTTCGGATCCCTCTCTTTGAAGGTATTCCCAAGGTCTCCAACTTGTTGCTTAGAGATGGCCGTTGCCCCTCAACAATTCCCTGTCCAGCATGCATCTCCCCATGTTCAGTAAGAGCCAATTGGGGCTGGGTTACCTTGCGGTAGACTTGGGTATTCTGTGGCCCTCCCTTCCTTTTAAATGGAGCATTGTTCTCGGTAGGGGAGGTCACCTCAGCACCAGTTTTCTATTTGGAGCTCGATGAGCGAGATTCTCTTGTGCTTGGCTGTAATTCACTCTTCTCCTTCGACGAGAACTCCCCAGAATTGGGTTTCTTTCTGTCTTCCGGCGCCCGTAGGCTAGACTTGAAGGGTACACCCCCCTTCTCATCCCAGGTTCCCAATGTAGGGAAAAACAGATCCGGGTGTTCCAGGCGGCTGCATGAGAAGAAAAAGTGAGGGATGTATTCATACTCAATGTCATAGCAGTCCGTCTTGTTCCTCTTGGCCGATGCAATTAGGATCCATCTGCGTAGGGGCTTGTGAACATCGATGGTGACTCGTGCTGGCAGGAAACCCCTAGAGGGTCAATCTGCATAATAGAAGCTTCCCTATCGATCTGTCTTGCTATCGCCAGACCACTAGTTTCGTTCTTCAGATTGTAGGGTAGGTTTACAACCCTAACACAGATCAGCAGCCGATCAAATTTCAGCTCCGATGGCTGCATGTGCGCTTGAAAATCCTCCAAGATGACCGCGTGTTTACTGATGTGCCAGGGAGATCCCTCCCATACACGATCTCGATCCCGCTTGGTTTCAAACTCCGCGACAAACATGTTCTCCCCCAAAGGACAGATCGCCAGGCCCCTAGGGTTACCCCAAGCTGGGCGTAGGGCATTGGAGATCGTCTGGATGTGGAAGAGATTGCGATACAGAACCTTGCCCGCCAGTAGCCACTTCGGTGCTGCACCATCATCCAAGTCATCCATCACCAGAGGCGTAGCCTCTTCCTCAGAGATGTCTAGTTTACCGAGCGCCTCCTCCATTTGCGCCCGAGCCGAGCGAGGTGATAGGGCGCCGCTATCTTGCTTCTCCTTGCACGCGCCAGATGTTGCCATCGTCGCCGGGATCACGTGGGCGGCTCGTAGAAGAGATCTGCGGCCACCGTCAAAGGTCGCCTAGCCCTAGTCGCCGCAAGGGTTTTAGGGTTTCGGGAAAAGTTGGCTTGTTGCCCCGGCGAAGACTAATTAGTTTTGAAGATGCCCGTGAGTGAGATGCCCGTATTCCTCCGTGTGTGTAGGATTATCGTGTGGACCCCTATATCATACAGTGGTCAACGAGTGCTCACGGATCAACCTCGGTCCTGATGCAAAGTGCACGCAATGCTCCAACGTCGCACGGAAGCATTGACCGACAGGTGGGCCGTCGCGGTCCCACCCACTCCAAGAGACACCGGATGTGACAAAGCACCGTCCTATTCCCACTGCCACGTGGACCCCACTTGTCAGCTCGGTGTCTTCCCTGACCTTCGCAGCTCTGTTCCGCGCATCCCCCGATCGGGCCCACGCGCCATCGTCTCCCCCATTCCTTCTCCTCCTCCTCGGCGATGGTTTGATCGGATCCACCAGCCCGACCCGGCCCAGATCTGGCGCCGCCATGGCCGACCACTCCGACTCCGACTCCTCCCCCAAGTCCTCTTCCTCCTCCTCTGCATCCTCGTCCTCCGCCCGCCGACGCTCTCCCCCGCGCGTCCGGGCACACTCCGACGAGGGCGGCAGCAGCGACGGCGTCCTCGTCGAGCTCCCCTCGCAGGTATCATCACCACCGCGGCTCCTACCGCTCTGCCATCTCCATTTTGATACCCTGGTCCGCACGAAGAAATGGAATGGCTTACGGAAGCTCCTGCCTCTGCACCCGTGTAGGATGCGCGGAGTCCCGGGGCAGACCCAGACGCTGGTATCTTCGTCAGCATGCCCGCTGACGATGCCACCAGCGGCGAGACCTTCGAGGATGCCCCTGACGACCTCACAACCGCTCGCTCGCTGGATGAATCCATCGCCGTCATCGACTTCCCCGACGAGTCCAGCTCCGCTGCCGAGTGCCGCAAGTACAAGGTATTGCTTCTTTTGCTTTTCACACTAGTTCAGTTCTTGTTATTTTGCACGTGAATTGCAACGTGCCAGCTCCATTCTCTGATCTGACTATAAGATGTTGTGGACTGGGCTTGGTTCAGGAAGAGAGAGATGTGTGTGCACGGGAGGCAGCGGCACTCCGGAGAATGCTACAGGAGCTGGTGGGGCAGGAAGTGAGTTCGTTGCATGCAGATGATCCTGATGAGAGGGCACCACTGCACTCAATGCTGGATGATTGCTCGAGACTTGTGCTTGAACTGAATTCAGCGGCACGTTCCAGGGAGCAGGAGGTTGACAGCTTACGTGCCAGGGCTGTTGAGGTCGAAGTGTCAAAAGAGGTTGTGGATGCATACCTTGGTTCGTGGAGGCAAGTGTCAGAACTAGCTATTGGGCGAATGGTTGCATCGGTCGATGCCGTGGTTGGGAAAGATGCCATCAGTTTTGAGGGTGTTGATCAAGACGGGATATCTGTTGTCGAAAGGAAAACTTTGTTGCTAACAGAGCGGTACAGGCAGGTTTTATTGGGCATTGAACAACTTGAGCAGGTCTTGGCAGAGGTTAAGCCTGGTTTTGTGGCCATGGGTCAATGTGATCATGCCACTATTTTAGGCAATGTTTCAGAGGAATTGGTCAGTAGCAAGAGAAATGAAGCAAATTTCATGCAAAAGTTGAACAGTTTCGTGGAAGAAAACAAAATCCTTACTGAAGAGCTTGAGAAAATGAAAGCTGCTCGAGATATAGCAAATGCTGAAGCAGGCAAAACAAAGGCAGAAATTGAGCAGATGGAGCATAAATTATCAACTACTAAAGAGAAGCTCACCTTGGCTGTCACAAAGGGCAAGTCGTTGGTGCAGCATCGTGATTCCTTAAAGCAGACACTGGCTGAAAAATCAGGTGAGCTGGAGAGGTGCATGGTGGAGTTGCAACAGAGGTCTGATGCCTTGCAAGAATCTGAGGGCAGACTTGAGGAGCTTAAGATGTTGTTAGATGAAAAGTCAGCGGAACATGAGAAATGTTTGGACGAGCTTAGAGAAACATACAACGCATGGGAAGCTGCTAAGGCAAGCATTGAGCAACTAAATGATGTAAACACTACACTTACAATAAGTGATGGGTTCCTTCAACGCATTGGAGAGGTTATGTCAGAGGCAACATTTCCAGAGGATCTGCTTTCCTTGGAGATGATTGACAGATTGGAATGGTTGGTTGAACAAAAGAAAATTGCAGACATGGTCTTCTTGGAGCACCGGAAAGTTAAAGATATTCTAGGCTCGGTTGACTTTCCACACTCAGTCTTAGCTGGTGAACTTGATACACAAATCACTTGGCTAGTCAACTCACTGAACCAGGCCAAAGATGATGCGGTGCGGATGCAGAATGAGTCTTCTGAAATTCTTCATAGGCTGTCTGCACATGAATCAAAACTGGTCTCGATGCATGAGGAAATTGACCGTTTAACCATAGTTCTATTGGAAGAGAAGCAGGCAAAGGACATACTTGTAAATGAACTTTCTGAATTAATGTCCGTATACAATGGTGCTGTTGATAAATTATCTGTTATCTCATCGCAGAATACTGAGCTTGTAAAGGCATTTGCAGAGGTTTCTGATGTCAAATGGGAGGACAATGAGCCCCTGGAGACTACAAAATTGGTGGACCAGTGCGCAAGCAGCATCCAGCGAAGAGCAAAATCCTCTCCTATTGAGTGTGAAAGTTTAGAGAAGTTACAAACACTAGTGTATACCCTACATCAGGAATTAACACTTTGTAAATTAATTCTTGAAGAAGACATGACTGATAGATCTGAGAGAATGAGACTATCAGGTGAACTACAAAAAATGACAGAGGCGATTTATGTTTTGAAAAATGAAAAGGACTCATTACGGAAAGAGTTTGAAAAGGTGGACGAAAAATCATCGTTGCTTAGGGAGAAGCTGTCAATGGCCGTGAAAAAGGGGAAAGGTTTGGTACAGGAGCGTGAAGGACTCAAGCGAGTCCTCGATGAGAAGAACTCTGAGATAGAGAAGCTAAGACATGCTATTGATGAAAAGATCTCTGAAACAGAGAATGTAAAACATGCTTTGGATAGGAATAGCTCTGAGATAGAGAAGCTGAAACATGCTCTGGATGAAAAGAACTCTGAGCTAGAAAAGCTCAGACAAGCTCTGGATGTGAATAACTCTGAAACAGAGAATCTAAAACAAGCTCTGGATGAGAATAACTCTATATCAGATAAGCTAAAACGAGATCTGGAAGCAAGGAACACAGAAATGGAGAATCTGAAATATGAGATAGTGTCAAGAGAATCTGCAAATACTGATCTCAGAGAACAAGTTGAGAATTTATCTTCTCAGGTTACGCATTTTGATAAGCTGCAGTTGGACATTATTTCGCTTAGTGAGGAAAAGGGTAAAGTAGATAACATGTTGGAAGAAGCTAAAGTTTCCTTGGGCATTCTAGTTGATTCAGTATCAAGCGTCGCTCTTCCTGTCGATCACCCCTCTGAGGACCCTGTGAAAAAAATAAGCCAGATCGCCCAATACATAATGGAGTCACAAGTTGCTAAGAATCATGTGGAGAATGAGCTACAGAGAGCACATGAGCAAGTTACTTTGCAAGCTGGCAGGCTTTCTGATTCCTATTCTACTATAAAGATATTAGAAGATGAGTTGAGTAAATTAAATGAGTATATTTCTTCTACTTTTGAAGAGAAATACCAAATGCAACTGCGTACTGCTGCTGTAGAGGAGGAGTTGGAGAAAACAAATGAGGAACTGGCTCATAATGCCAACAAACTAGAAGATGCCAATGCAACTATTAACTCACTGCAACATGCATTATCACAGGCTAGAACAGATGTTGCTATTCTTAGTGCTGAAAAGAATGAAGCTGGAGCCAAACATGAAATGGAAACCAGTGCTCTTAATGCTAAGCTAGCTAAATATTTGGAAGAGTTAGATAAAAGTCATGGAAACTTACAAAGTTATTCAACCGAACATCATGGTTACCTTGAGAAGCTTAGCACACTTGTAATGGATGATAGTATGATGTCATTGATGGCTGAAGAATTTGGAAAGAAGGTCAGCACCTTGAGAGATATGAGCCTTACAGTGAAGGGTATGCATGAACATCTCGGTGCAATGGGGTTCCAGATTGATCCTATTATGGAGGTAAAGTGTTTTTATGGTTGCATGATTTTTCCCAAAAGTATTTCTTTAATTTATTTGTTCCGTGTGTTGCAGTATATTTACTATTTGTCAAACCTACTGGTTTTCTAGCATTACTTGTTCTGTCAGGACACTATTTCCAACAATAATGTAGTTATTGTGTTACTGAACTTAGTTCAATGCTTCCCTTGCCGATTCATAGCGCAGCTTTTGTTTTGTTGGACCTGTCCCGTTTGTAATGTAGTTTTCATGTATGTAACTGACGAGCTAGATGGTTGGATGACTTTGCATTTTGAGCTGTCAACGTGTCGTGTCTTGTCATGTTAGGAATTGTTCTAGCTTTATGGCCTATGCAGTAAGTTAGACATTGCCCACTTACAGTTTCTTATGTTACTTTGGACGATGATCTCCCTCTCCCTCCCTCCTCCGCATTTGCCTCTTTTTCAAGTTTTTGCTCTGCTTGGTTTTGGAATTAAATAATTGTGCTCATTTGACTTCAGCATATTTAAGCATAACCTGGTTTTTTATTATACACATAAGCAGGATTCAGAGTTTGGCAAGCTTTTCTCTCTTCAAGACTACAATAACTTTGTTACCGAAAGAATGCTTGACAGAAAAAGCAGAAAAGAGAATATTGGTGATGATTCATCCTTGAGTAATATTGTTGAACAATGCAGCAATCAAGCTGGACATTTCTCTGGATTTTTTAAAGATATATCAGGTTACATGAGTGACAATATTATATTGTTGCTCCGTGCTTTGCAATTAGCAAGCAGCAACTTTGCTCGTACTTTAGAAGAGCACGACTCCTTGAAGATTGAACTGGAGAACAAGGACGCTCAGAACAGAGCTCGAGAAGATGAATTGCTTTCGCTGCAAAAAGAGCTCAGGGCAATGTCATCAAAATGTATTTATTGCACCGAACAGATTCAAATTATTTTTGATGGCTTGCTTGATTTAGGTTACGCAATAGACTTGGCAACAGGCAACTCCAGCATTGTATCAAAAGTAGGACAAACTTTGTCTGTTTTGAAGAACGAGGAGTCTGGTGATTATATAAAGGTGGTGGACACTTTAGTATCTTCCGTGAACAAACTGAAGTCAGAGTCTCAGAAGTTATCTGATATTAAGGGGTTAGTGATAACTTTGATAGAAGAGTTGAAAATGAGACTGAAACAAGCCGAGTCAGCTGCTGAAACTGCTTCAAATGACCACCAGCTGTATTTGGAAAGAGTACACAAACTGGAGGAAGATCTCAGAACTGCATATGATGAGCGCAATGGAATGGAAATAAGGATTCAGGAATACCAGGAAAGAGAGGATGCGTTGAAGGCAAGAGAATTAGAGTTGCTGTCACTTGAACAAACTACAGTAGAAAGAGGCAATTTCCCATGAAACTATTAAGTAGACATTCATATGGTCAACTTTTTATTTCAAACTTACTTATTATTTTTCTTGTCTTAACAGGTACAACTGATGCAATTTCAAAGGATCAGCTGGAAGCACTTGTTGAAAAAGTAAGTAAACTAAATATACCATCTGGCGAGTCGCATTTGCAGAGGGAAGTGGCTATGTTCTCTAGTCCCATGGACAAAGTCTTCTTTGTTATTGATGAATTTGATGCACTCCAACGTGAAGCGGAGACCTTAAGCTATGAAAATGAAGATTTACAGTTAAATCTTGAATCTCATGCTCGGGAAATTGAACAGCTCAAGGAGGTTTGCAGAAACATTGATTCAAATCGTAGGGAGTTGGAATCAAAAAGCAGTGAACTGCTTGAGGTAACAGTCAGTATGGAGCGAATGATTCAGCGGTTTGGATATCTTGCTGGAAAAGATCCGCTGGAAGATAATAAACCTGCAAGCACACAAACACTCTTACCAAAGCTGGAAAAACTAATAATCGCCTCAAGTATGGAATCTGGGAATGCCAAGTCTGTAAAACAGGAGTTGGGATCAAAGTTGCAGGCCAGGGAAAAGACAGTTGATGAGTTATCAGCAAAAGTTAAGATGCTTGAGGACTTGTATCATTCTCAGCTTGTGCAGCCAGAGGTTAGTAAAGACAGAGCATTTGACGCATCTTCCTCGGCAATTGGTTCAGACATATCCGAGATTGAAGATTTGGTAAGCCCTCATTGTCTTATGCTTCATTGCTTTGTTACTTGTCTGCGTGATTTTTTAAGATATGTTAGTGTTGTTCCCAATGTTTCTTTTATTATATATAGCGGTGTCACTGTTCTTTCATCATGATTTGCCTGGCCATGGGCCTTATGCTTGCGGTTTCTTGGTATTTCCCATGTCAGTAGTTGTAACAGTTCACTGCGCATGAGCTAGATTTCACATACCAGCACATATCTTGACACTTGACAGGTGAATAAAAATTGCATATATCCTGGGTTGTAATAATTCACTGTTTTATTGTTCTTTGTAGGGGCCAATGGGGAAGGCATCGGTTTCATCTGTCCCTACTGCTGCACATGCCAGAGTAATGCGGAAGGGTTCATCCGACCATCTTGTTCTTAATATGGGCTCAGAGTCTGAACGCCTAATTGCTGCACATGATTCGGATGACAAAGGTAACATAGCCTATATTTTTAGTCACTTTGAAGTTTCATTTAATACAAGTGTTATAACAATGCCATATTTGCTGTATTGAAGGGCGTATTAAGTCATTGCATACATCTGGCTTGATTCCAGCACAAGGAAAGCACATCGCTGACAGACTTGATGGCATCTGGTAAGCTATTTTGAAATCAACAAGTAATGATTTTCAAACTCAGGTTTCACTGGGGGAACTAAAAGGCATATCTTTGTTCCGAATTTGAACTTTTCTCTTTTCCGTCTGTTTCCTTTAATTTATAGTCGAGTATAAATATCTGTGTCAATCTTGAGCCTGGAGTTCTACTTGGACGTCTCATGAACCAAAATGACTTGTGTAATTGCACGAAGGCCCTAGCTATTAGATGCACTAGATATGCCCCTTAATAGTTGAGTTCAGTACGTTTGCCAGCTCAGATTTATTTCTAAGAGAGGAGATGGAGAACTTATTGCTGTATACATACATTGTCCTTGTTGATTGAATTTCTTTCACTGCTGTCATGGTTGTGTGGAAGTTCAGTAGTGCATAACTACATGCTGGTTCTTAGTCGATCTGCCTTGTATCTTTCTGCAGGGTCTCAGGGAGCCAAATTCTGATGAACCGACCGCGAGCAAGGCTAGGACTCTTGGCGTATTGGCTCTTCCTGCACCTATGGTTGGTAGGCAGCATCTTGTGACACTGCTTGTGAATAACCAACCCCCTAATAGCATAACTGTACAATAGCGTGGATCCATAGTTTTACCTTTTTCTCCCTCCTTCCTTTTTTATACTATAGAAATGTCATTCTTTTCGTCTCCTGCTCCCTTTTCAAATTTGTACTCGAGCACGATGTGCCAAATTCCGCAAGCAGGATGTAATATGTGCAGAAGATAACAATACCATTCTTTGTTACGCTCGAGAAGTGAATCTTTGGACGAGAGTTTTCTGTGTGTTTCCTTTGGGAAGCAAGATGTCCAATTGGCTATAGCGTGAAGTGTTGTTGATAAAATGAAAGGCTTCTAAGACTCGAGCTTATTTCTTGTTATCGCTGTTCAGGGAGGGTGTTCTGTTTGGCTGGCAATTTATTACTCCCTCCGTCCTAAAACAAATGTCTCAATTTTAAACTAGCTTTAGTACAAAGTTGTACTAAATTTGAGACACTTATTTTGAGACAGAGGGAGTAATTATCATGCGGTGGTAAGGCTTAACTTTTCAAACTACATGAAGGTGTATCATGACCTATCCTCCATTTGTGGCACAAAATTGTTGATATAGTTAAGGTCTCATCACAGGATTATTAGAGATACTACCAAAGAATTCCTACTTTAATGCCACCAGTTATTCTTTGTCAACAAAACGGAACTTACAAGGTACAAAAAATAGACTTCAGAAGACAGAGATATATGAAAATTTAATGGAAAAGACTTCTCGCTCCTCAATTCATTGATCATTGGCATGCATCGACCGCCTCTGCAACCATTGAGCGCAACAATCCCCCCGCCCCCACCACCACCACCACACACACGTGTTTGCAATGTGACCTGTGTTGTACACAGCCGAGGGCAACACAGGTTGCGTTGCGGACCACCAAGTGGAGGGAGAGCGGCTGGCGGCAACGTGAGCGCAATATGGGTCATGTTACAAACCACGGAGTTTGTTGCAATGACAACATTGGGCACGTTGTAACGGTCAAAAAATGCTTTGGACATAAGACAAGTGTTTGCAACGCAAGCGTGACTGAATGACACGTGTCCCATATGTGTCATGTTGCAAATGGTCAATGTTACTACTCCCTCAATTTCATAATGCAGCGTGCCCATGTTTTTCGACATTTAACTTTGACCATAAATTTAACTAACATGGGCAACTGTGGCGGGAGCATGACAGATACCTTTGAATTCGTATTCGATAAAAGTTTTCAAAGGTATAACTTTTCAGTAAAATGATTTATATATTGTCGTTCTGACTTATGGTCAAAGTTGAATCTCGAAAAACATGGACGCACTACATTATGAAATGGAGGGAATATGTTTTTATTTTGAGAAATACTCTGTTGACCACTTTGCACATCACCAACTATTCCTAGGTGCGCTCGTCCATTCTTCCTGTCGGTTTATCCATGAGAAGATTTCAACAAGTAGAAAACCAACCAATGGTTGAATGATTGGGTGATGATATTACAATCCATTAGGGATCAAACTCCATGTATGATGCTTGCGGATTCTTTAGAAAAAACTATAGTCACCAAACCAGGGCTGGCCCGCAAAAGGTGCGGTAGCCTAGAGCACATCTTAAATAAGGCACAATGTTTCTACATACTGAAATAATTGTATATTTTTTTGGATTTACAAAATGTAAACTCAACATGGACAGGGGCAAATGCCCCCCGGCACACTTCACGTTGTATTTATTCAATAGTTATTTATAGTTGTGTACATGTATATAATCATTATTTGCATCATATAATCACATATACGTGGTGTATTGAGACTTGATTTGCTAACTAAAATCATGTTTTTTATGTTTATGCCTTAATATTTTGCATGATATATGCATATATTGTTGAAAGTATATATGTTACTCTGTTAAGCTTCTTTGTGCCTGAATCGCACTAGGGCCTCCATAATGTTAGGACTAACCCTGTCTATGAAGTATAAGAGACTTAGCCTGATTATGGAAATTCGCTGCTAAATTATGAGTTATTAAAGCACAAGCTTACTGTGGTGAAGAAGACGATAGATCAGCAGCGGTCCCTAATTATCATGAGCACGTGGAGGGACATATGACCTATCAGATCCGTCTTCCCCTCCTCCAAGTTCTTCAAGAGCCTCAAGATATGGTGACATACTTGCTTCAAGTTTAACAAGGTTTTATCGTCAAAACAAGAGTGAAATACGCCACTAGTCCATGAACCGAAATGAGGCTCCCAGATTCCGGTGGTCAGTGAGGCATCCCAAATTCCGAACGGGCCAGGTTCAAGTCCTGGGCGACGCAAGTCCTGGGCGATTGCAGTGCGGCCGGTGCCCATTGGCGACATGCACAGTGACTTGCGAGAGCGACTCTGTCACGGTGCCCAGGCGACTGACAAAAGCCTCACTGACGAAACTGTGTGTGCTTCCGGAGTCCACCAAGAGCAGCATAATTTCGTCTCCCACCATGGCACGAAGGCGGATGGTGGAAGGGGCTTCGTCCCCGGTGACGGCATACTGGGACAACGAGCTGTTGGGGAACGTAGTAATTTCAAAAAAATTCCTACGCACACGCAAGATCATGGTGATGCATAGCAACGAGAGGGGAGAGTGTTGTCCACGTACCCTCGTAGACCGTAAGCGGAAGCGTTATGACAACGCGGTTGATGTAGTCGTACGTCTTCACGATCGACCGATCCTAGCACCGAAAGTACGGCACCTCCGCGATCTGCACACGTTCAGCTCGGTGACATCCCACGAACTCACGATCCAGCAGAGTGTCGAGGGAGAGCTTCATCAGCACGACGACGTGATGACGGTGATGATGAATCTACCGGCGCAGGGCTTCGCCTAAGCACTACGACAATATGACCGAGGTGGATTATGGTGGAGGGGGGCACCGCACATGGCTGGAAACAATCAACTTGTGTGTTCTAGGGTGCCCCATGCCCCCATATATAAAGGAGCAAGGGGGAGGCCGGCCGACCTTGGGGCGCGCAAAGGAGAGGGGGAGTCCTCCTCCTAGTAGGAGTAGGACTCCCCCTTTCCTAGTCCAACTAGGAAGGGGGAAGGGGGAAGGAAGGAGAGGGAGAGAGGGAGGAAAGAGGGGGCGCCGCCCCCTCCTTGTCCAATTCAGACTCCTAGGGGGGGCAGCCCTAGGCCCCCTCCTCTCTCTCTCATAAGGCCCATGTAGGCCCATTAGTTCCCCCGGGGGTTCCGACAACCCCCCGACACTCCAACAAATATCCGGTGACCCCTGGAACTCATCCGGTGTCCGAATATAGTCGTCCAATATATCAATCTTTATGTATCGACCATTTCGAGACTCCTCGTCATGTCTGTGATCACAACCGGGACTCCGAACTATCTTCGGTACATCAAAACACATAAACTCATAATACCGATCGTCACCGAACATTAAGCGTGCGGACCCTACGGGTTCGAGAACTATGTAGACATGACCGAGATACGTCTCCGGTCAATAACCAATAGCGGAACCTGGATGTCCATATTGGCTCCCACATATTCTACGAAGATCTTTATCGGTCAAACCGCATAACAACATACGTTGTTCCCTTTGTCATCGGTATGTTACTTGTCCGAGATTCGATCATCGGTATCTCAATACCTAGTTCAATCTCTTTACTGGCAAGTCTCTTTACTCGTTCCGTAATGCATCATCCCGCAACTAACTCATTAGTCACATTGCTTGCAAGGCTTATAGTGATGTGCATTACCGAGAGGGCCCAGAGATACCTCTCCGACAACCGGACCGACAAATCCTAATCTTGATCTATGCCAACTCAACAAGTATCATTGGAGACACCTGTAGAGCACCTTTATAATCACCCAGTTACGTTGTGACGTTTGGTAGAACAAAAAGTGTTCCTCTGGTATTCGGGAGTTGCATAATCTCATAGTCATAGGAACATGTATAAGTCATGAAGAAAGCAATAGCAATATACTAAACGATCAAGTGCTAAGCTAAACGGAATGGGTCAAGTTAATCACATCATTCTCTATGATGTGATCCCATTAATCAAATGACAACTCATGTCCATGGCTAGGAAACTTAACCATCTTTGATTCAACGAGCTAGTCAAGTAGAGGCATACTAGTGACACTCTGTTTGTCTATGTATTCACACATGTATTAAGTTTCCGGTTAATACAATTCTAGCATGAATAATAAACATTTATCATGTTATAAGGAAATATAAATAACAACTTTATTATTGCCTCTAGGGCATATTTCCTTCAGTCTCCCACTTGCACTAGAGTCAATAATCTAGATTGCACAGTAATGATTCTAACACCCATGGAGTCTTGGTGCCGATCATGTTTTGCTCATGAGAGAGGCTTAGTCAACGGTCTGCAACATTCAGATCCATATGTATCTTGCAAATCTCTATGTCTCCCTCCTTGACTTGATCGCGAATGGAATTGAAGCGTCTCTTGATATGCTTGGTTCTATTGTGAAATCTGGATTCCTTTGCCAAGGCAATTGCACCAGTATTGTCACAAAAGATTTACATTGGACCCGATGCACTAGGTATGACACCTAGATCGGATATGAACTCCTTCATTTGCTACTTCCGAAGCAGCTATGTACTCTAGAGTAATCCGGATCAGTGTTAAAGCTTGCATCGACGTAACCATTTACGACGAGCTCTATGTCACCTCCATAAACGAGAAACATATCCTTAGTCCTTTTCAGGTATTTCAGGATGTTCTTGACTGCTGTCCAGTGATCCACTCCTGGATTACTTTGGTACCTCCCTGCTAAACTGATAGCAAGGCACACATCAGGTCTGGTACACTGCATTGCATACATGATAGAGCATATGGCTGAAGCATAGGGAACACCTTTCATTTTCTCTCTATCTTCTGCAGTGGTCGGGCATTGAGTCTGACTCAACTTCACACCTTATGACACATGCAAGAACCCTTTTTTTGCTTGATCCATTTTGAACTTCTTAAAAATTTTATCAAGGTATGTGCTTTGTGAAAGTCCAATTAAGCGTCTCGATCTATCTCTATAGATCTTGATGCCCAATATATAAGCAGCTTCACTGAGGTCTTTCATTGAAAAACTCTTGTTCAAGTATCCTTTTATGCTATCCAGAAATTCTATATCATTTCCAATCAACAATATGTCATCCACATATAATATTAGAAATACTACAGATCTCCCACTCACTTTCTTGTAAATACAGGCTTCTCCAAAAGTCTGCATAAAACCATATGCTTTGATCACACTATCAAAATGTTTATTCCAACTCCGAGATGCTTGCACCAGTCCATAAATGGATCACTAGAGCCACACTTTGTTAGCATCCTTTGGATCGATAAAATCTTTAGGTTGCATCATATACAACTCTTCTTCCAGAAATCCATTCAGGAATGCAGTCTTTACATCCATTTGCCAAATTTCATAATCATAAAATGCAGCAATTGCTAACATGATTCGGATGGACTTAAGCATCGCTACGGGTGAGAAGGTCTCATCGTAGTCAACTCCTTGAACTTGTCGAAAACCTTTCGCAACAAGTCGAGCTTTGTAGACGGTAACATTACCGTCAGCGTCAGTCTTCTTCTTGAAAATCCATTTATTCCCGACGGCTTGCCGATCATCGGGCAAGTCAACCAAAGTCCATACTTTGTTCTCATACATGGATCCCATCTCAGATTTCATGGCCTCAAGCCATTTCGCGGAATCTGGGCTCATCATCGCTTCCTCATAGTTCGTATGTTCGTCATGGTCAAGTAACATGACCTCCAGAATAGGATTACCGTACCACTCTGGTGCGGATCTTACTCTGGTTGACCTACGAGGTTCGGTAGTAACTTGATCTGAAGTTACATGATCATCATCATTAGCTTCCTCACTAATTGGTGTAGGAGTCACATGAATAGATTTCTGTGATGAACTACTTTCCAATAAGGGAGCAGGTACAGTTACCTCATCAAGTTCTACTTTCCTCCCACTCACTTCTTTCGAGAGAAACTCCTTCTCTAGAAAGGATCCATTCTTAGCAACGAATGTCTTGCCTTCGGATCTGTGATAGAAGGTGTACCCAACAGTCTCCTTTGGGTATCCTATGAAGACACATTTCTCCGATTTGGGTTCGAGCTTACCAGGTTGAATCTTTTTCACATAAGCATCGCAGCCCCAAACTTTAAGAAACGATAACTTTGGTTTCTTGCCAAACCATAGTTCACAAGGAGTCATCTCAACAGATTTCGATGGTGCCCTATTTAACGTGAATGCAACTGTCTCTAAAGCATAACCCCAAAACGATAGCGGTAAATCAGTAAGAGACATCATAGATCGCACCATATCTAGTAAAGTACGATTACGATGTTCGGACACACCATTAGGATGTGGTGTTCCGGGTGGCCTGAGTTGCGAAACTATTCCGCATTATTTCAAATGAAGACCAAACTCGTAACTCAAATATTCTCCTCCATGATCAGATCGTAGAAACTTTATTTTCTTCTTACGATGATTTTCCACTTCACTCTGAAATTCTTTGAACTTTTCAAATGTTTCAGACTTATGCTTCATCAAGTAGATATACCCATATCTTCTCAAATCATCTGTGAAGGTGAGAAAATAACGATACCCGCCGCGAGCCTCAACATTCATCGGACCACATACATCAGTATGTATGATTTCCAACAAATTTGTTGCTCGCTCCATCGTTCCGGAGAACGGAGTTTTAGTCATCTTGTGCATGAGGCATGGTTCGCAAGTACCAAGTGATTCATAATCAAGTGATTCCAAAAGTCCATCAGAATGGAGTTTCTTCATGCACTTTACACCAATATGACCCAAACAGCAGTGCCACAAATAAGTTACACTATCATTATCAACTCTGCATCTTTTGGCTTCAATATTATGAATATGTGTGTCACTACTATCGAGATTCAACAAAAATAGACCACTCTTCATGGGTGCATGACCATAAAAGATATTACTCATATAAATAGAACAACCATTATTCATGTCTAAAACAAGATCCAGATATAATGTTCATGCTTAACGCTGGCACCAAATAACAATTATTCAGGTCTAAAACTAATCCCGAAGGTAGATGTAGAGGTAGCGTGCCGACTGCGATCACATCGACTTTGGAACCATTTCCCACGCGCATCGTTACCTCGTCCTTAGCCAATCTTCGCTTAATCCATAGTCCCTGTTTCAAGTTGCAAATATTAGCAACAGAACCATTATCAAATACCCAGGTGCTACTGTGAGCATTAGAAAGGTACACATCAATAGCATGTATATCACATATACCTTTGTTCACCTTGCCATCCTTCTTATCCGCCAAATACTTGGGGCAATTCCGCTTCCAGTGACCAGTCCCTTTGCAGTAGAAGCACTCAGTCTCAGGCTTAGGTCCAGACTTGGGCTTCTTCACTTGAGCAGCAACTTGCTTGCCGTTCTTCTTGAAGTTCCCGTTTTTCCCTTTACCCTTTTCCTTGAAACTGGTGGTCTTGTTGACCATCAACACTTGATGCTCCTTCTTGATTTCTACCTCCGCAGCCTTTAGCATTGTGAAGAGCTCGAGAATTGTCTTATCCATCCCTTGCATATTATAGTTCATCACGAAGCTCTTGTAGCTTGGTGGCAGTGATTGAAGAATTCTGTCAATGACACTATCATCAGGAAGATTAACTCCCAGTTGAGTCAAGTGGTTGTGGTAACCAGACATTCTGAGTATATGTTCACTGACAGAACTGTTCTCCTCCATTTTGCAGCCGTCGGACTTATTGGAGACTTCATATCTCTCAATCCGGGCATTTGCTTGAAATATTAACTTCAACTCCTGGAACATCTCATATGCTACATGACGTTCAAAACGTCGCTGAAGTCCCGGTTCTAAGCCGTAAAGCATGGCAAACTGAACTATTGAGTAGTCATCAGCTTTGCTTTGCCAGACGTTCATAAAATCTGGCGTTGCTCCTGCAGCGGGTTTGGCACCTAGCGGTGCTTCCAGGACGTAATTCTCCTGTGCAGTAATGAGGATAATCCTCAAGTTATGGACCCAGTCCGTGTAGTTGCTACCATCATCTTTCAACTTAGCTTTCTCTAGGAACGCATTAAAATTCAATGGAACAATAGCACGGGCCATCTATCTACAACAACATAGACATGCAAAATACTATCAGGTACTAAGTTCATGATAAATTAAAGTTCAATTGATCATATTACTGAAGAACTCCCACTTAGATAGACATCCCTCTAATCATCTAAGTGATCACGTGATCCATATCAACTAAACCATGTCCGATCATCATGTGAGATGGAGTAGTTTTCAATGGTGAACATCACTATGTTGATCATATCTACTATATGATTCACGCTCGACCTTTCGGTCTCAGTGTTCCGAGGCCATATCTGCATATGCTAGGATCGTCAAGTTTAACCCGAGTATTCGGCGTGTGCAAAACTGGCTTGCACCCGTTGTATGTGAACGTAGAGATTATCACACCCGATCATCACGTGGTGTCTCGGCACGATGAACTTTTGCAATGGTGCATACTTAGGGAGAACACTTACACCTTGAAATTTAGTGGGAGATCATCTTATAATGCTACCGTCGAGCTAAGAAAAATAAGATGCATAAAGGATAAACATCACATGCAATCAATATAAGTGATATGATATGGCCATCATCATCTTGTGCCTTTGATCTCCATCTGCAAAGCACCATCATGATCACCATCGTCAACGGCGCGACACCTTGATCTCCATCGTAGCATCTTTGTCGTCTCGCCAACTATTGCTTCTACGACTATCGCTACCTCTTAGTGATAAAGTAAAGCAATTACATGGCGATTGCATTTCATACAATAAAGCGACAACCATATGGCTCCTGCCAGTTGCCGATAACTCTGTTACAAAACATGATCATCTCATACAATAAAATTTAGCATCATGTCTTGACCATATCACATCACAACATGCCCTGCAAAAACAAGTTAGACGTCCACTACTTCGTTGTTGCAAGTTTTACGTGGCTGCTACAGGCTGAGCAAGAACCGTTCTTACCTACGCATCAAAACCACAACGATTTTTCGTCAAGTATGTGTTGTTTTAACCTTCAACAAGGACCGGGCGTAGCCACACTCGATTCAACTAAAGTTGGGGAATCTGACACCCGCCAACCACCTGTGTGCGAAGCACGTCGGTAGAACCAGTCTCGCATAAGCGTACGCGTAATGTCGGTCTGGGCCACATCATCCAACAATACCGCCGAATCAAAGTATGACATGCTGGTAAGCAGTATGACTATTATCGCCCACAACTCACTTGTGTTCTACTCGTGCATATAACATCTACACATAAACCTGGCTTTGATACCACTGTTGGGGAACATAGTAATTTTAAAAAAAATTCCTACGCACACGCAAGATCATGGTGATGCATAGCAAAGAGAGGGGAGAGTGTTGTCCATGTACCCTCATAGACCGTAAGCGGAAGCATTATGACAACGCGGTTGATGTAGTCGTACGTCTTCACGATTGACCGATCCTAGCACCAAAAGTACGGCACCTCCGCGATCTGCACACGTTCAGCTCGGTGACGTCCCATGAACTCATGATCCAGCAGAGTGTCGAGGGAGAGCTTCATCAGCACGACGGCGTGATGATGGTGATGATGAATCTACCAGCGCAGGGCTTCGCCTAAGCACTATGACGATATGATCGAGGTGGATTATGGTGGAGGGGGGCACCGCACACGGCTGGAAACAATCAACTTGTGTGTTCTAGGGTGCCCCCTGAGGGAGTCTTGGACTAAGGGGTCCTCGGGCGTTCGGCCTGTTAGCCATGGGCTGGACTGATGGGCTGTGAAGATACAAAGACCGAAGACTGCACCCGTGTCTGGACAGGACTCTCCTTGGCATGGAAGTCAAGCTTGGTGACCAAATATGTAGATTCCTTTCTTTGTAACCGACCTTGTGTAACCCTAGATCCTCTCGGTGCCTATATAAACTGGAGGACTTAGTTTGGAAGGGGAAACTCATAACCATAGTCATACAGGCTAGGCTTTTAGGGTTTAGCCATTACGATCTCGTGGTAGATCAACTCTTGTAATATTCATATTCATCAAGATCAATCAAGCAGGAAGTAGGGTATTACCTCCATAGAGAGGGCCCGAACCTGGGTAAACATCGTGTCCCCTGTCTCCTATTACCATCGACCTTAGACGCATAGTTCGGGACCCCCTACCCAAGATCCGCCGGTTTTGACACCGACATTGGTGCTTTCATTGAGAGTTCCACTGTGCCATCCCTTAAAGGTTTGATGGCCCCTTCAATCATCAGCGACGATGCTGTCCAAGGAGAGACCTTCCTCCCTGGACAGATCTTCGTTTTCAGCGGCTTTGCACTATGGGCCAACTCGCTTGGCCATCTGGAGCAGATCGATAGCTATGCCCCTGGCCACCACGTCAGATTTGGGAGCTTGAACTACGTTGCGGACATCCGTGGAGATTTGATCTTCGCCGGATTCAAGACCGTGGCAACCACTCCTGGTCACCCCGATGAACATGACCTAAATCTGTCATTGGACCGCATCCAGGAGACAACTCCTGTAACCGCTCTGGCCTTAGATCCGGAGCAGACTGCGCCATGCAAGGACGGGAGGCTCAACCCCACCACGGAGGCCACAGATTCCCCGGCGTTGGAGCCGCACATGGACTTAACCTCACACAATATCTGTGTCACCGGAACTCCGGACTCATCTCTGGTTATAAGTTCCGAACCATGTGAGTCCGCGGACGCCGAACTTGATCGCTTTTCGATCTTTGAGTTCAGCGCCGCAGACATCTTATAGCACTCGCCCTTGGGGGATCCACAGCCGAACTATGTCCGGTTCGAACTAGGGGCTGACGATGGAGAATTTTGCTTCCCACCCGCCACCCACTTCATAGCCACGGTCGAGGATTTAACCGACACGCTTGATTATGACTCCGAAGACATCGACGGTATGGATGACGATGCTGATGAGGAGCAAAACCAAAATCCGCCATTTACTGGACGATGGACGACCACTTCTTTGTATGATGTGTACATGGTGGACACACCCAAAACAACCAACGACGATGACAAAGAAAATCTAGTCGAGAATAAACCTCCTGAGACACAGCAAAAATGCCGGCGTCCTTGGCGCCGCTCTAAGTCACGTCGTTCAAAAGACAGCAATGCTGGCACCAGAGAAAATAATACTCCGGACGATGCCGAAAACAATGAAGACCTTGCTAGGGTAACATCCGAACAGGAGGAGCAAGAAAACGGGCAAGCTAGCCCCGACGAACAGGCCAGTCCCAACGACTCGGAGGACGGTAGTTAACTTCTGCTCTCCGAGGATGAGGAAAGCCTCGGCAACAAAGATTTCATCGTTCCTGAGGAACCTCTCGAGCAGGAGCGCTTCAAGCGCCAGCTAATAGCCACCGCAAGGAGCCTGAAAAAGAAGCAGCAGCAGCTTCAAGCTGACCAAGATCTGCTCGTCGACAGGTGGACTGATGTTCTGGTAGCCAAAGAATATGGCCTCAGACGCCCAGCCAAGAGTTACCCGAAGCAAAGGCTGCTACCTCAGTTCGATGAAGAGGCGCCGGAGCCCATACCTCCCTCGCATAATGTGGCCGATCGACCACTACGCGGTCAGGACAGTGCGGCGGACCGACCACCACGTGGTCGGGATAGAGTGGCAACTCAGGCCGAACAGCAGCCTGCCCCACCGCCACGTAAAAATAGAGACAAAACAGTTCGGGGTCATACATACGACCTCCGGCAGACCTTGGATAGTAGAGCAGAATATACCCAATCGATTTACAGATCGCGAGGACGTTCCTCGATACGTGATGATGGCTACCTATTCGGACATGACAAACCTAGTCACGCCTGAGCCGACAACTGCAGACGAACTCCATCGGAGCTACGTCGTGGTGTGGCCAGGTATAGAGGCGCCGCACACCCTCTTTGCTTCACTCACAAAATAATGGATCACGAATTCCCCGAAGGGTTCAAACTTGTGAATATTGAATCATACGACGGGACAACTGATCCCGCGGTATGGATAGAGGACTTTATCCTCCACATCCACATGGCCCGTGGAGATGACCTCCACGCTATCAAATACCTCCCACTAAAGCTTAAAGGACCAGCTCGGCACTGGTTAAATAGCCTGCCTGAAAATTCCGTCGGCAGCTGGGAGGACCTGGAAGAAGCCTTCCTCGACAACTTCCAAGGTACATATGTCCGGCCACCAGACGCTGATGACTTAAGCTACATAGTTCAACAACCTGGAGAGTCAGCCAGGAAATTCTGGACTAGGTTCCTAACCAAAAAGAACCAGATCATCGACTGTCCGGATGCCGAAGCCCTAGCGGCCTTTAAACATAGCATCCGCGACGAATGGCTAGCCCGCCACCTCGGCCAAGAAAAGCCAAAATCTATGGCAGCCCTTACGTCACTCATGTCCCGCTTTTGCGCGGGTGAGGATAGTTGGCTGGCTCGTAGTAAAAACACAGCCAGCGAGGCAGGCCCCTCCAAGGTCAAAAACAACAATGGCAAGCTCCGACGTAACAGACACAAACACCAAAGCAATGGTGATAATACCGATGACACTATAGTAAACGCCGGATTCAGCGGTTCCAAGTCCAGCCAACGGAAGAAACCGTACAAAAGAAAAAATCAGGGACCATCCAGCCTGGACCGTATACTCGATTGCCCGTGCCAGATACATGTCACCCCAGACAAACCAACCAATCATACCAACAGAGAATGTTGGGTTTTCAAACAGGCCGACAAATTAAACGCCGAGAACAGGGAAAAGGGATCACAAAGCGAGGACGGCGACGAGGAGCCCCGGCAACCGAACACAGGGGGACAGAAGAAGTTTCCCCCTCAAGTCAAAACAGTGAACATGATATATGCCACACACATCCCCAAAAGGGAGCGCAAGCGCGCACTAAGGGACGTCTACGCGATAGAGCCAGTCGCCCCAAAATTCAACCCATGGTCATCATTCCCAATCACGTTTGTTCGTCGGGATCATCCCACTAGTATCCGTCATGGCGGTTCAGCCGCGCTAGTCCTCAACCCTATCATCGACGGATTTCACCTGACGCGCATCCTTATGGATGGGGGTAGGAGCCTCAATCTGCTCTATCAGGACACAATGCGCAAAATGGGCATTAATCCATCACGGATCAAACCCACAAAGACTACCTTCAAAGGAGTCATACCGGGTGTAGAGGCCCGCTGTACGGGCTCAATCACACTAGAGGTTGTCTTAGGATCTCTGGACAATTTCCGAAGCGAGGAGTTAATCTTCGACATCGTCCCCTTTCGTAGCGGCTATCACCCACTGCTCGGACGAACCGCATTCGCTCGATTCAATGTAGTGCCACACTATGCTTATCTCAAGCTCAAGATGCCCGGTCCACGCAGTGTCATAACGGTCAATGGAAATACGAAACGATCCCTCCATACAAAAGAGCACACAACGGCCTTAGTAGCAGAAGTACAGAGCGACCTTCTCAAGCAGAACCTTAATTCGGCTGCCGAGCCCACGGACACCGTTAAGAGGTTTCGAACTACCCTGTAGCAGGACAACTCGGCTCATCAGGAGCTCGACTAGCAATCCAGCCTCCGTCTCAGTCCCGATCAAGTGGTGGCATTCGTGCCGCACGTACATAACTACGCACTCAAAATTCCGTGGGCATCGACAGAGGCATAGCTAGCTTGTGATCCACAGTACGGCTCAACCGGCACCGGACACACACACATACTTTCACTTTTCCTTTTTCGTTTTTCAGGTCTCAATCCCACAGGCCCCATCTGATGTCCTGATCATCGGTCCTCTTGAAGGAAAAACACACCAAGACGACAAGAAACACAAACATATGGGGGACTTTCTAGGTGGTTTCGTTAACAATCACTCTACCTGTTTTTTAGGACCCACATGCAGCTATCCCTTGGTTTTGGCATGTTAAATAGCCTGTGGCCCATCACACTACTTGTATCAAATGCGCCTTGACGTATTAATCAAATTACAATGGAAATAGTTCGCGTCCCGAGCTCTAGAGCCCTAGCTTATTATCTTTGCACCCTGTCTGTTTTCCCTTCCTTTTCTTCTTCTTCTTCTTCTTCTTCTTTCTTTCCCTCCTATGGGTAACCTTATCAGATAGCACCCGTACACTTTGGTACGTTTCACATTTGCCAGGGGCTTCATAGCACCCCGCACTATGGCAACAAAAGTCCGGACACTTTTTATAGTATAGTTCGGCACCCCTAATTTAGCACTATATGCATTGGCTCCGAATCATGTCTTTAGTCAATAGTTGGGTTGCCCGGTGTCGGTGTCAAAACCAGCGGATCTCGGGTAGGGGGTCCCAAACTATGCGTCTAAGGAGGATGGTAACAGGAGGCAGGGGACACAATGTTTTACCCAGGTTCGGGTCCTCTTGATGGAGGTAAAACCCTATGTCCTGCTTGACTTATTCTTGATGATATGAGTATTACAAGAGTTGATCTACCACGAGATCGGAGAGGCTAAACCCTAGAAGCCAGCCTATGGTATGATTGTATGTTGTCCTACGGACTAAAACCCTCCGGTTTATATAGACACCGGAGGGGGCTAGGGTTACACAAGATCGGTTACAAAGGAGGAGATATCCATATCCGTACTGCCTAGCTTGCCTTCCACGCCAAGTAGAGTCTCCTCCGGACACGAGACAAAGTCTTCAATCTTGTATCTTCATAGTCCAACAGTCCGGCCAAAGGATATAGTCCGGCTGTCCGGAGACCCCCTCATCCAGGACTCCCTCAGTAGCCCCTGAACCAGGCTTCAATGACGATGAGTCTGGTGCGCAGTGTTGTCTTCGACATTGCAAGGCGGGTTCCTCCTCCGAATACACCACAGAAGAATTTGAATACAAGGATAGTGTCCGACCCTGCAAAATATGTTCCACATACCACCGTAGAGAGAATAATATTTCCACAAATCTAATATGCTGACACGTTTTGGCAACATGACATTATGCCATGGCCCGGTGATTATTCAAACCGTTTTTCTTCAACTAGCCCTGCACATAACGCGAGGTAGTTTCTTGACACGTCTTGTCAAAGCAGAGATCGTGTCCCCCTCATTATGGGATTCTCATCAATACGGGTGTGGGTAACCCAACCACGCCATCAATTACGGTGCTTGGGGGATAAGTGAGTTTTACCAGGCTAGTGGGGGCGCATAGTTTCGGCCGCCCTTATAAGGGGATAAGGTTTAACCTTTTTCTACCCACGCCTTCTTCCTCCTTGCTCATCCATTCTTGCGCACTCGAGCTGCAACGCCCAAGTCCATATCCTTCCCCTCAACCTTCTCCAAACATGTCCGGAGTGGGAGGCAAATGGATGGCTTCCTCAGTTACGGAGGGACACATCAAGAAGCTGCGCGAAGCCGGATACTTAGCCGCGAATATCGCGCATCGCTGCCCGCTGCGAGGCAGATTGTTCCTACCCCGGAACCTCACGAGAGGGTAGTTTTCCTCCACCACTTCCTCCGCGGACTGGGGTTTCCCCTCCATCCATTCGTCTGCGGTCTCATGTTCTACTACGGGCCGGACTTCCATGATCTGGCCCCGAACTTCATCCTCAACATTTCGGCGTTCATCATCGTGTGTGAGGCTTTCCTCTGCATCCGGCCCCACTTCGGCCTGTGGTTAAAGACATTCAATATCAAGCCGAAGGTGGTGGGAGGCCAACAAGTGGAACGCGGTGGAGCCATGGTGGGAAAGATGCCCAATGTTATATGGCTCGAAGGCTCCTTCGTGGAGACCATAAAGGGATGGTAATCGGCGTGGTTCTACATCACCGAGCCACGCGACACCAACTGGGTGGTGGCCCCCGAGTTTCGATCCAGAATCGCCACACGGCTCACCTCCTGGAAAGAGAAGGGCCTGTCCTGGGGTTCATCGGTGGAGCTGGACGGACTCCAGAAATGTATCCGGAATATGGCAAGCAAGAAGCTCAAGCTTGTCAACATAGTCCAGGTCATGCTCTTCCGCCGGATCCTCCCGTGTTAACAACGGGATTTTAACTTATGGGAGTTCGACCCGGCCCGGCACCAGACTCTAAGCGAGCTCTTCGACACGATGCACAAGGATGTCTGGAGGGTGCTGTTCAAGGGCGCCGAGGTCCCTCCTTCTCTTACCGAGGACCGCGGGCTAAGCGCGAAGCGCCTAGCGCATCCGGTGAGTTCTATTCATTCGGTAGGATATTTATTTCCCCTAGCTTAACCATGTGCGGGGTCTGAGCTGCA
This sequence comes from Triticum urartu, assembly GCF_003073215.2. Taxonomy (NCBI): domain Eukaryota; kingdom Viridiplantae; phylum Streptophyta; class Magnoliopsida; order Poales; family Poaceae; genus Triticum; species Triticum urartu. The sequence goes on along the minus strand of NC_053027.1, from coordinate 231,610,740 downwards.
TGCCTTTGACAGGAATGGGTGGAGACGTCGGGGCAGATTAACTGTCCGGCCCCTCTGCCCGAAGACACTGCGGACGCTCTCCTGACGGAGATGCTGACTCCGGCTCCTTACAAGGTGCCGGAGAAGACCAAGAAGGCCAAGGGAACCCGAAAGAGTTCCCGATGCCAGGTGGTATCGGACTCATCGTCCGATAACTCCACGACGCACTCCTCCCCCGAAGACGAGGAGGAAGATGAAGATGCTCCCCCTCCAGTCGGGGGAGACAAGAAAAGGAAGGCCGCCCCAACCGGGGGGGGGGGGGCGAAGGGTCCAAGAAGGGAAGGACTCTCCTTCCGGACTGCTCCACCACCGTCGTCGAAGACGAAGATGAGTGGCTGCTCAGGGCCAAGCCCCTAGCGAAGTCGTGAGTATTTGGATACCAGAGTAACTCATAGCATACCTTTGTCGCACTGCTTCTCCTAACGCCGAATATGATTATGCAGACCGCCCCAAGCCCGTATCGACGTATCTTCGTCGGGTGGCTCCTTGGACTCGTCGGACATGGATAGTGATCCACTTCCGACCGCCACCTCCCCTTGCCCTACGGACAATGCCGAGGTATTGTCTCAAGAGGCACCGGGTCGAGGGGAGACAATCTCGGAGGCGCCTCAAGGTGACCTTCCGGACTCCAGGAGCAGAGGGAGGGAGGCACCCGAGGGCTCTGAGTTCGGCCTTTAGCCGAATACCGCGCCGGAACCTCCAGTGGTTCCGGACTCAGGCAGGCGGCCTCCTTCCAAAAGGGGCAAGACGCCTGTGCCAGTGACCTCTGTCCATCCAGAGGCACCGGACAATCTGCCGGGAGCGCTTCGCAGCGCTTTCATCGACGAAGAGCACCACACTATTATGAGTGCGGTGATCCAGAAGGTTCAGTCCGCCAAGAGTGGACTGACTGAAGCCTGTGCCAGCCTTCTAACAGGCTTTGATGTAAGTATTTTAAATATAGGAAAAATATTACCAAATAGACAATAGCCCCTGATGCTCTGTTTGGTGTTCAAAAATAAAAACCGAATAGAGGATCAAACAATATCGCAGGAGTCTAATATAAGTATGTCTATATGCGAATGTAGGCTTCGCTGCTGGCCTCTGCCGCACTGACTGCGGAGGTCGCCGCACTGAAGCAGGACCTCGAAGGGTCCAAGAAAGAGCTCGGCCTTGCCAAGAGGCATCTTGAGGAGAACAAAGGTAAGTAGTAACTAGTCTATGGATATATATATATAAAGAATGCGATTGCAAAATGACAGGATCATCGTAAATTTGCCAGGGGCCACAACCGAGGTGGCGACCCTGAAGCAAGCGCTATCCGAGGCCGAAAACAAAGCGGCCAAGGAGCGCACCGAGCGGGAAAGGCAGGAGGCACGGGTGGGCGAGGTGCAACAAGAGCTCCACGCTCTCGTGACGAAGCACGAGGCGTTGGAGCTTGACTTGAAGACGCGAGAGTCCGAGCTTGCCGCGGTCCTCGAGAGCGCAAAGAATGCCAAGGCTGAGGCCCAAAAGGCCCTCCAGGAGATTGATGCGATGAAGAAGATAGCGGCGGTAAGGCATTCAATATGCAAAGCAAGCATGTGAAAGTAAATTACTTGTTACTTACCCAAGTCCGGAGCTCTCCAGGAGCATTCGTAGATTTGCCCCGTAGCGTGTCGGATGCCGCACAGTTTTACCAGGCCGAGGAGGGAAGCTCAACGGAGAAGCTGTTCTAGTCCCAGTATACTGGGACCGAACACCCGATGCCTCTGAGCGACCAGCTCAGACAACTGGTTGAGCTGCACAAGGCGGCCGAACAAGCCATGAAGGGCTTTATAGTCCGGATGTGGCCTGGTGACGCCCTTCCCAATAGCTACTTCGGCCTGGTGAGGCGGCTTGTGGATGCCTGCCCACGGCTGGAAGTTATCAAGCAGTCCGTTTGCATCGAAGGTGCACGCCGGGCTTTCGCCCGTGCGAAGGTGCACTGGGCTAAGATGGATGGCGTGAAGCTGGTGAAGGAGGGGCCGCCGTAGGGCAAGGAGCATCGCCACCCCAAGATGTACTATGAGGGTGTCCTGAAGGGTGCCCGTCTTGTAGCGGACGAGTGTGCGAAAGATGTAATATTTGAATAAACTTGCTCGTGTAATCCTGTATTATGAAAACTTGTTCATATGCGCTATGCAATGCTTGTCTGAATTTAAAATATTACCTTCTGTTCGGCTGTTTATCAAATCTTAGAGATGGCTAGTCGTCGGCTTCTGCCCCCACGCCACGAGTGCTGGGGTGTTCGGGATAAACCTGAGCACTCTTGTTCCCATTTTTGGGTCCTTCGAGGGAGGTGCTCAGCACAACGAACAAGGCAATCAGACTATAATGCGTTATCACTCTCACTTAGCCATAGAATTCTATAATTTTAAATTTCGGCGAAGCCCCTAGTATTTGGAAGGCCGAATTCGTGGTGCAATACACGCCTTAAGCCGGACAGGGCCGACTCCTTGCTCTAAGCGCCATAAGTCTTTAGGGACTTGAAATCTCTCGAACAGCGACCAGTCTCTCGCCTTATGATGACAGTCAATTTTAGCTTTCTCTACTGAGGTGCTTAGCCCAGCAGAACCGGGGCACAATCGCAGTAGTTCTCCCAGTGCTACCTTAGCCGATATAGCGGAACGTAAGGTACCAAAACATGGGAGCCGGGCAAACCCAACTATTGACCCAAGACATGATTCGGAGCTGATGCATATAATGCTATAAGTTCGGGGCGCCGCACTGTCGAAAGTGTTCGGACTTCTCACGCCGTATTATGGGGTATGCTTAAGCCCCTAGCGTATTGGCCGTACCAGAGTGTACGGGTGCTAGATGTCATGAATGAACACACACACACACACATATATATAAAGGAAGAATGCAATAATAGTCTTAATGCTATGCATTGTTTATTCAAAAAGGTGCGTTAAATCAGAATGATACAAGTAGTGCGATAAGCAAAAAGTAGGACTATTTGACATGTCCCTTCCAAGGGCGAGCTCAGGAATAGTATTAAAGCAAGTATTTCACTCGTTATCGTAATCCACCTGGGAGTTCCATGGTGTGACGTAGCTTTCTGCCTCCTTGGTTGCTGCATCTGTTCAGCAATCATGCTGCCGAACAGGGTTTCCAGAGATTAAAGTCTTGAAAGAGAAAAATAACAAAGTGGGAAACCCCTAGTGCGGTTTAAGCCGCGACTTGGAGCGTGCCGCAGTCGTGCCCCCTCCCCGCCTGTACCCATGGTATTTTTAATGCGTAATTATGTACACGTGGCACGGATTTCGCCGTTTGGCTGGGACCGAGGAGGGGGCCACATTGCTATGCGAGCTCGGAACGTGCCAGGCGGTCCTGTTGCCGATTACTCCGGGCGCGCTTGAAGGTGTCCGGGTCCTTAATCGCCGAACTAGTGGATTGCCTTAAGAGGCTTCTTTGCGCTTCTGCTGCGAGGGCCGCAGTGTGCTCCTCCGTGCAGAGAGAGCGCTCTGCGTTTCCATTGACTGTGATGACCCCCCGAGGCCCTGGCATCTTGAGCTTGAGATATGCGTAATGCGGTACCGCATTGAATCTCGCAAATGCGGTTCACCCGAGCAGTGCATGGTAGCCACTGCGGAACGGGACTATGTCAAAGATTAACTCTTCGCTTCGGAAGTTATCCGGAGATCCGAAGACCACTTCTAGTGTTACTGAGCCTGTGCAATGGGCCTCTACACCTGGTATGACGCCTTTAAAGGTCGTTTTAGTGGGTTTGATCCTTGAGGGGTCTATACCCATTTTGCGCACTGTGTCTTGATAAAGCAGGTTCAGGCTGCTGCCGCCATCCATAAGGACTCGAGTGAGGTGAAATCTGTCAATGATTGGGTCTAAGACCAATGCGGCAAATCCGCCATGATGGATACTAGTGGGGTGGTCCCTGCGGTCGAAGGTGATCGGGCAGGAAGACCATGGGTTGAACTTTGGGGCGACTGGCTCCAACGCATATACGTCCCTGAGCGCGCGCTTCCGCTCCCTCTTGGGAATGTGGGTTGCATATATCATGTTCACCGTCCGCACTTGTGGGGGGAACCTCTTCTGTCCTCCGGTGTTCGGCTGCCGGGGCTCCTCCTCGTCATCGCAATGTGACCCCTTATCTTTGTTTTCGGCATTTATCTTGCCGGCCTGCTTGAACACCCAATAATCCCTGTTGGTGTGGTTGGCTGGCTTGTCGGGGGTGCCGTGTATTTGGCACGAGCGATCGAGTATACGGTCCAAACTGGACGGGCCCGGAGTGCTTCTTTTGAATGGCTTTTTCTGCCGACCGGGTTTAGAGCCTTTGAATCCGGCATTGACTGCCGTATCCTCGGTATTGTCGTTGTTAATGCGACGCTTATGTTTGTTGCGACGTGACCTGCCATTGCCATCCTTGGTATCCGAAATACCATGGTTCTTTGATATGTTATTGCTGCGAGCCAGCCAGCTGTCTTCCCCCGCAGAAAAGCAGGTCATGAGTGTCGTGAGGGCTTCCATAGATTTTGGCTTTTCCTGACCAAGGTGCCGGACGAGCCACTCGTCGTAGATGTTGTGCTTAAAAGCTGCTAGGGCCTCTGCATCTGGACAGTCGACGATTTGATTTTTCTTTGTTAGGAACCGTGTCCAGAATTTCCTGGTCGATTCCTCTGGCTGCTGAATTATGTGGCTCAAGTCATCGGCATCTGGTGGTCGCACATAAGTGCCCTGAAAGTTGTCGAGGAATGCGGCTTCTAGATCTTCCCAACAGCCAATGGACTCTGCTGGCAAGCTGTTGAGCCAATGCCAAGCTGGTCCTTTGAGTTTGAGTGGGAGGTATTTAATGGTGTGTAGATCATCACCACGGGCCATGTGGATATGCAGGAGGAAATCCTCGATCCATACCGCAGGATCTGTTGTGCCATCGTATGATTCTATATTTACGGGTTTGAAACCCTCTGGGATTTGATGATCCATTACTTCGTCTGTGAAGTATAAGGGGTGTGCGGCGCCTCTGTACTGGGCTATATCGCGACGCAGCTCAAATGAGTCTTGCCCGCTGTGTTCGGCCCGGCCGGACTTACTTTTACTGTATCCAGCGTGACGATTATCGTCTCGCATAGTGGCGCGCCCTCGTGATCCGTAGATCGATCTTGCATGTTTTGCTTTGTCCTCCAATACGCCTCGCAGGTCTGGCGTATTTCCCCATGCCTTTTTATTTGAATGGCGTCGGGATGCGGGCTGAGCTTTTGGCTGGAATACCTCTCTGTCGCGGCCACGAGGTGGCCGGTCAGCCGCGTCATACGCCGGGGATGTAGGTTTCAGTGCTTCCTCCTCCAGTCGGGGTAGCAACCTGCACTTTGGGTAATTCTTGGAGGGGCATTCGAGTTTATATTCCTCGGCTGCCAGGACTTCAGTCCATCTGTCAGCTAGCAAATCTTGATCAGCTTGAAGCTGCTGCTGCTTTTTCTTAAGGCTATTTGCGGTGGCCATAAGCCGGCGCTTGAAGCGCTCTTGTTCGATGGGATCCTCAGGCACAACGAATTCATCATCGTCGAGGCTTGCCTCGTCTTCGGAGGGAGGCATGTAATTATCATCCTCCGCCTCTCCATCTGCCGCTCTCTCTGGAGGGCTGGCTTCTCCATCCTCCTGCCTTAAATCTTGCTGGAGGGGATTGTTGCCGTCTTTGGTACTGTCCGGAGTGCTATTATCTCCTGTGCCGGTATCACCGCTTTTGCCTTGGCGGGACTTAGAGCGGCGCCGCTGACGCTGGCGCTTGGGTTGCTTCTTGGAGGGGTCATCCTCCTTTGTCTCGTCGCCATTGCCTTCTTTGGGTGTGTCCACCATGTATATATCGTATGATGAGGTGGCTGTCCAGTGCCCTATGGGCAGTGGTTCCTCTTCGTCTCCCGCATCGTCGTCCATACCGTCGATGTCTTCGGAGTCGAAGTCGAGCATGTCGGTTAAGTCGTCGACAGTGGCTACTAAGTGGGTGGTGGGTGGGTGGCAAATTTCTTCGTCATCCGCATCCCAATCCTGCCGGACATAGTTCGGCCAGGATCCTCCTGACAAGGAGAGAGACCTTAATGAGTTCAGTATGTCAGGGCGACTGCTGAAAAATATCCGCGGAGGTAAACTCCATGATCGGCGCCTAATCGGATTCGATAGGAACGGGCGTAGGCGGTTCGGAGTCCATGGCCGGAGAAGGATCCGGTAGTTTGGCAACACGGCTCTCGTGAAGGGTAAGGTCGATATTCGGCTCGATCGCCACTGAGGATACGGCCTCCGTGACGGGGTCTATCCACCCGTCCATGGATGGCGCAACTGGCTCCGAATTGAGGCTCGGAGCGGCTGCCGGTGTGATCTCCTAAATACGGTCCGATGGTAGAGCTAAATCGTACTCATCGTGACCGCGTGGCGCACAAGGCAGGGGCTCGAATCCGTCGAACATCAAGTCTCCGTGGATATCGGCCGTGTAATTTAAGCTTCCAAACCTGACCTGGTGGCCAGGGGCGTAACTTTCGATCTGCTCCAGATGGCCAAGCGAGTTGGCCTGCAGTGCGAAGCCGCCGAACACAAAGATCTGTCCGGGAAGAAAAGTCTCACCCTGGACTGCATTGCTATCGATGATAGTAGGATCCATCAAGCCTAACAGCGACGACACAGAGGAACTCTCAATGAAAGCACCAATGTCGGTGTCAAAACCGGCAGATCTTGGGTAGGGGGTCCTGAACTGTGCGTCAAAGGCGGATGGTAACAGGAGGTAGGGGACACGATGTTTTACCCAGGTTCGGGCCCTCTTGATGGAGGTAAAACCCTACATCCTGCTTGATTTATTCTTGATGATATGAGTATTACAAGAGTTGATCTACCACGAGATCGGGAGGCTAAACCCTAGAAGCCAGCCTATGGTATGATTGTATGTTGTCCTACAGACTAAAACCCTCAGGTTTATATAGACACCGAAGGGGGCTAGGGTTACACAAGGTCGGTTACAAAGGAGGAGATATCCGTATCCATACTGCCTAGCTTGCCTTCCACGCCAAGTAGAGTCTCGTCCGAACACAAGACGAAGTCTTCAATCTTGTATCTTCATAGTCCAACAGTCCGGCCAAAGGATATAGTCCGGCTATCCGGAGACCCCCTAATCCAGGACTCCCTCACCCGGCTCGTGTGCTTGCTACCTTATGTTCCGATATATCGGCTAAGGTAGTAAAGGGAGAACTACTGTGATTGTGCCTTGGTTTACCCAAAGGAGCACCTCAGTAGAGAAAGCCGAAAACTGAGTGTCATGATGCGGCGAGAGCCAGTCAGCTCTTCGAAGGTTGCAAATCATTGGAGATTTCTTCCACATTACGCGAAGGATCAGTACTGCCCGATCAGGCGCTTATAGCGCTCTAGTTCGAACACTAGGGGCCGCGCCAACATTTTTTATTGTCAAATTCCTATGGCTAAGTGAGGGCGTTAAAGCCGCATAGTCTGATTGCCTAGTTCATTGCGCTAAACAACTCCTTCAAGGACCATATAATTGGATCAAGAGTGTTTAGATTCCATCCTGAACACCCCCATACTACCTACGTGGGGGCAGAAGCCGACGACTGGCCAACCCTCAGATTTCATACAACACGGCCGCACAGGAGGTACATTTTTTAACATAACAAACATCATATCACAAACTCACTTTATTTTATCATGCAAGGTAGAGGCAACTTGAATACATTCATTCAAAGATAATGTCTTGCGAACACTATGTCGCTACAATACGAGACCCCTCCAGGACGTCTCCAAAATACCGCTCTGGTGTGCAGTGCTCCTTGCCCTCCGGTGGCCCCTCGGTCACAATCTTGATGGTGTCCATCTTCGCCCACCAGACCTTGATGCGGGCAAATGCCATACACGCGCCCTCGATGCAGACGGACCGCTTGACGGCGTCCAGCCGAGGACAGGCATCCACCAACCGCTTCACGAGGCCGAAGTAACTACTGGGTATAGCTTTGGCTGGCCACAGCCGGATTATTAAATCCTTCATGGCCAGTTCGGCCACCCTGTGCAGCTCGACCAACTGTTTTAGCTGATTGCTGAAGGGCACCAGATGTTCTGTCGCAAGATATTGCGACCAGAACAACTTCTCCGTGAAGCTCCCTTCTTCGGCTCGGAAGAACTCCGCAGCGTCGGACACACTACATGGCAGATCAGCAAAAGCCCCTGGAGAACTCCGAATCCGGGTTAGTAAAAGATACTTCCTCTCCACATATTTGCTTTGCATACTAAATGCCTTACCCGCCACGATCTTCCTAGCCTCCTGGATCTCCTGGAGGGTGCCCCGGGCCTCATTCCGGCCCGTCTTTGCGCTTTGACGAGCCTTGGCGAGTTTGGACTCTTGAGCTGATGCATCGCGTTCCAAGGTCTCGCACTTCCTCAACGCGTCCTGGAGCTCTTGCTGGACCTCGTTGACCCGGGCCTTGAGCTTCTTACGGGCGGCCTGCTCCTTAACAGCCTTCCCCTCGGCTTCGGCCAGGGCCTTTTTCAGGGCCTCGACCTCAGTCGTTGCTCCTATACATATCATGACACTTTGGTCAATGTATATCATTTTACTCTTTTTGAATATATAACGGGTTATTACATACCTTGATTCTCCTGGAGCTGCCTCCTCACCTGGCCGAGCTCCTCCTCGGCCTACTCCAGTCTCTGCTTCAGTCCGTAGACTTTGGCAGTATGCGAGGCCGCGGCCAGCAGCGACGCCTATGTATTCATTTCAGACATATTTAGTTAGTTTCCTGCAATAGGGGATTGATCCTCTATCCAGCTCTTCTTTCCGAACACCGGACAGTGTCTCAGGGGCTACTGTCTGTATTGGGATCTTCTCTTTTTGCGTCGCTTACCTCAAAACATGTCAGTAGGCTGCTGCAGGCTTCAGTTAGTCCGCTCTTGGCGGACTGAATCCTTTCAATTATCGTGCCCATAAGAACACAGTGCTCATCCACAATGGAAGCGCCTCGCAGCGCTTCCAGCAGATTATCCGGTGCCCCTGGTTGGACATGGGTCACCGGCGGCATAGGCATACCCCCTTCTTTCTATGGAGGTTGCGTGCCGGAATAGAGCCGCATCGGTCTCCGGAATCGAGTCCGGCAGAGGGCCGAACTGAATACGGCCCTCATCACCAGTCTCCATGGGGATTGGCTCCCACTGGTGTCCGGCGACGGGGTTTCGCCTTTTGGCGCCTCCTGAACCTCTCCCCGGCCTGGGAAAGTCCTTCGGGACAGCACCTCGGCATCGCCCTTGGTCTTGGGGGAGTGAGCGGTCGGCGGCGACTCGCTGGCCATCGCCTTTGAATCCAACGAACCTCCTGACGAGGATCGCTGGGAGCTGTCATGGGCCGGACTGCAATAACATAACTAATCATGTCAATACAACAAAGAGGAGAGGCTAGATTTATGGACATGTATGAGTCTTAGCACTTACGATGCAGCCCGAGGCTTAGTGCGGGGGCGTCGCTCCGGACTACTGTCGACGTCCCACGCGGAGTTATCCGCGAGGGAGCCCTTCCCTTTCTTGGACGTCTCCGCCTCCAGGTTCGTGGAGGCCGCCCTCTTCTTCTTTCCCTCATCAGGGGGATGGTTGTTCTTCTCCTCCTCATCATCCTTGTCGTCCTCAACAGCGGAGGAAAGGGTCACTTCGTCTTCGGACGTCAAGTCCGAAGCACCCTTGCAACGGGGGCCACCTTTGGCCCCCTTGGCCTTCTTCTTGGCCTTCTTTTCCGATGGCCTATAGGGCACCCGAACCAACATCTTCGCCAGGAGTGGGATGACTGGCTCTTCGGGCAGCGCGGCCGAACTATGGATCCGCTCTGCTCTCTCCGTCCACGCCTAAAAAAATACAACAAAGGTTAGGCATCCTCCTTGAACAAACAAGTAGAAGGTACGCCTGAAGAAAAGGAGAACTTACCTCATTGGCAGGATGGGAGTGATCGTGCTCGCGGTCCAAATCCATGACCGGCGGCTTCACGTTGCCCTTGAAGAGCAACTGCCAGACACCTTCGTGACTTGTTCCAAAGAGCCTTTCCAGGGCCTGGTGCTTCGTCGGATCGAATTCCCATAAATGGAAGCTTCGGCTTTGGCAGGGGAGAATCTGGTGAACCAGCATCACCTGGATCACGTCGACGAGCTTGACATCTTTATCCAACATACTCTGAATTTGCGTTTGTAGTGCTATCAGCTCATCTGACGCTGACCAGTTGGGGCCTCTCTCCTTCCAGGAGGTGAGCCGCATTGGGGCTCCGACCTTAAACTCGGGAGCCACCGCCCAAGTGGCGCCGCGCGGCTCTGTGATGTAGAACCACTGCTTCTGCCACTCCTTGACGGTCTCCACAAAAGTGCCTGTGGGCCAAGTGACGTTGGGCATCTTGCTCACCATGGCGCCCCCGCACTCTGCGTGCTGACCGTCCACCACCTTTGGCTTCATGTTGAAGACCTTGATCCACAGGCCGAAGTGGGGGTGGATGTGGAGGAAGGCCTCGCACACGACAATAAATGTCGAGATGTTGAGGAAGGAGTTCGGGGCTAGATCATGGAAATCTAGCCCGTAATAGTACATCAGTCCGCGGACGAAGGGGTGGAGTGGAAACCCCAATCCACGGATGAAGTGAGGGAGGAAAACTACCCTCTCAGTAGGCTTCGGGGTGGGGATGACTTTCCCCTTGGAGGACAGACGGTGGGCGATTCCTTTCGCCAGGTACCCGGCCGCCCGAAGCTGGGTGACGTCCTTCTCCGTGACGGATGAGACCATCCACTTGCCTTGGCCTCCGGATCCAGACATGATTGAGTGCTTCCTTGAGAGGGGGAAGATGGGAACTTGGGCGCTGGAGCTCGAGAATGGAAGGACAGAGGAAGAGAAGACGTGGGTGAAGAAAGGGGATTCTTATCTCCTTATAAAGGTAGTGAATATTGAGCGACTCCCCACTCGCCTGTTCCCAAGGGCTGTGTAAATGGCACGGTTGGGTTACCCACGCCCGTATTGATGAGAATCCCGCAATAAGGGGGACACGATCTCTACTTTGACAAGAAGTGCCAATGGCAACCGCGTCTCTAAACGTGGAGCGATAGACAAAAAACAATTCGAAATTATGACCGGGCAGACGTGATGTCATGTTGCAAAAAGTTGTCAGCGGATTGGACTCGTGGAATATTATATTCTCTTTGCGGTTGTGTGTGGGGTGTGGTGTTACAGATCCGTACACGTTCAATACGTCCGAAGTCTATCTTGGAGTTTGGAAGGAGGAACCCGCCTTGCAATGCCGAAGACAGATCTACGCGCCGGATACCTTGTCATTGAAGCCAGGTTCAGGGGCTACTGAGGGAGTCCTGGACTAAGGGGTCCTCGGGCATCCGGCCTATTAGCCATGGGCCGGACTAATGGGCTGTGAAGATACGAAGACCGAAGACTGCACCCGTGTCCGGACGGGACTCTCCTTGGCGTGGAAGGCAAACTTGGCGACCAAATATGTAGATTCCTTTCTTTGTAACCAACCTTGTGTAACCCTAGATCCTCTCGGTGTCTATATAAACCGGAGGACTTAGTCCGGAAGGGGACACTCATAACCATAGTCATACAGGCTACGCTTTTAGGGTTTAGCCATTACGATCTCGTCGTAGATCAACTCTCGTAATATTCATATTCATCAAGATAAATCAAGCAGGAAGTAGGGTATTACGTCCATAGAGAGGGCCCGAACCTGGGTAAACATTGTGTCCCCTATCTCCTGTTACCATCGACCTTATACGCATAGTTCGGGACCCCCTACCCGAGATCCGCCGGTTTTGACACCGACACTCCCTGCCCCCGTGTATAATGGAGAAAGGGGGAGGCCGGCCGGCCTTGGGGCGCGCCAAGGAGAGGGGGGAGTCCTCCTCCTAGTAGGAGTAGGATTCCCCCTTTCCTAGTCCAACTAGGAAGGGGGAAGGGGGAAGGAAGGAGAGGGAGAGAGGGAGGAAAGATGGGGCGCCACCCTCTCCTTCTCCAATTTGGACTCCCAAGGGGGGGGGGGCGGCCAGCCCTAGGCCCCCTCCTCTATCTCTCTCATAAGGCCCCCCCTCTCTCTCTCCTTCAAGTGGCGTCCAAAAGGGGTGTCTTCATCCGGTTGCGTGAACTTGATCCTTGCATCCGACATCCTAAATAGTAGAAAATGGAGAGGAGTCAGAAATGAGAAGAGAGTAGTGATCTAGGGCTTTAGCTTAGTGGTTGTGTCCTACAGTCAGCGTGTGCTCTAATACCATCTTGTAGCGACCAGACCTCAAACAGTCTGATCTCTGTGCATCAGTGTCATCCCTGGATCGGTAATGCTGACACACACAGTACTTGGGGATTTATAACAGAGTGGCAATCACACACTTATAACATCGAATGTCTCAAAAGAGAACTTATTACAATAAATATGGCTTAAGGCCATCTAATACGTTAACAGCGGAAGGCTTGGAAGATAAAGTGAGTCCATCAACTCCAACAGCATCACCGAGTGAAAGACCACGACCTAAGACTCCTTACTCGTCGTCTGAAAAGTCTGCAACATGATATGTTGCAGCCCGAAAATGGGTCAGCACATGGAATATGCTGGCAATGTAACACAAGAGAGTAATGAACAGAATAAAGCTATCACTATATGCATATATGGCTGGTGGAGGCTGTATGGTTAATATGTTTTGCGGAAAGCCAATTTTTCCCTACAACAAAGGAATAAATTGTATTTAACTACAAAGTTGGTTGAAAACATTGAGAATGGTAAACCCCATCTCAATCCCAATTAAAAGGTAATTAATAACCCAACAAAATTAATTTAGAGTGTTGAGATCCACATGATAATCCAAGAACTAGATACTCAAGATGTCCATAACCGGGGACACAGCTAACCATGATTAGTTTGTACACTCTGCAGAGGTTTGTGCACTTTTACCCACAAGACTCGATCTCCTCCGTTTGATTTCTCACACTACATGATGTTTGAGAAACGGATGACCGAGACACAATCTTTCCGAAGAGGTCCCCTTAACCGATAGATAGGCATGTACACCTACAATCCCCTACATCTGCTAGCCCACCATGGAAAGGTTTCCCACAACTTACTCAACTATGCCAGAGCCCATAATGGCATGTGGCTGCACACGGAAGTTTCTAGCATGAATAATCTTATGATCCCTTTGAGACTGGGTGGCAGTCCATAGGAGAATCACACGGTACCCCGGGATTTCCAAAAATACAGACAACACTGGGTTCCCCAGTTGCCTCAATCACATCTTTCATGAATACACTCAACCCAAACCACGTCTACGAGCATAGCATAGCAATATAAGCAATGTAGAAGTAACTCCCGAAGGTTTGGTAATAAACAGGTGAATAGGTACTACCTCATCTACTTCCCAAGCCCACAATTTAATCAGATCCTAACCATGCAATTGTTTGAGGATTGATCTAATGCAATAAAACTGGGTAGTAAAGAGGTATTATCAAAGTGTTACTTGCCTTGCTGATGATCCGTGAAACCTAGAGACTCGTAGTAGCATGCTTCGCACTCCGGGTACTCTATCACAAACAAACAAGTATACAATAAGCAATCAAGCAAGATGCACGGGTAAAACTCAAATAAGAAAATCTAACCAGAAAGTTCAACTTAAGAACTCCGGTTTGCAAAAAGAATCAAATCAAACGAAGCACAAAACTCAAACTGCGAAAGAAACCAGCTTCGTTTACTAATCTAGACTAAAGTCAAATTTTACAGTAGCAAAAACTTGTTTAAGTTGATTAAACAGAAAGAGGGCTTCGAGATGAAACTCTAGGCGCTTGAATCTCCCGATTCCGATAAACGAGCGAAAAGATAAACTAAAATGAAAATCGGATCAGAAATCATGATTGAAAATAATCGCGGAAAATCCAAGAAAAAGAAAAATTGACGATCAGGCTAATGAACGAACGTTCGCTGTCTACGGCTAAACGGTGAAAACCATTCATTAAAACAAACGAACGAACGGGCGTTCGCTAAATAAATAAAGCAAAAAAACCGATCTAAAAATAAAAAAAACGGAATCTAGGGTTTCAAAAAAAACCGATTGGTTTTCTCACGGAAACCAAGGCGGCGGCGGCTACCTCCGGCGAGGTTCGGCGAGACGGCGGCGGCGGCGAGCGGCTCCTTCGACGGGGTCGGGCGGCGGCTAGGGGATCCGGCGACGGCGGGGCGGCTGCGGGGCGGCTGCGGGGCGGCGCGGCGAGGCTCCGGCGGCGGCGGCGGGACTCGGGCGGCGGCTAGGGTTTCGGGTGCGGGGGCTGGCGGCTCGGGCCTCCGCGGCTTTAAAGGGCCAACCGGGCTAGTGTCCAGGTCGGACACGGCCCGGTTAGGTCGGTTCGTTTTTTTTTAAAAATATTTTGTGCAGAAAAACAAAGAAAAGAAATTCTAAACGGACTCCAAAAATCCTGAAATAAATTTTGCCCGTCCTCTAAAAATCTACCGGACAAGGTGAACATTTATTTGGGACTCTAATGCAATTTTGAAAAACGCATATTTTTCCTAATTCAAATAAAATAGCGATAAAACTCTAAAAAGAAATTCTTATTTGATTTTAATATTAAATCTCCCATATTTCTTTATTTTGAGGAAGTCATTTTATCCTCTCTCTTTTATTTTCCTAAAAGAAATATTCGAAGAGAAAATAATTAAAATCAAACGATCCTCTTTTCAAAATTTGAGAATACTCAAATATGAAAATAACGAAATCCCTAGCATAACATTCCAAATTTACTCAAATACTCAAATAATAATGATGATGATCTAATGCATAACATTCCAAATTGAAAATTTGGGATGTTACAGACACTCTTTTTGTCTATGTATTCACACATGTATTAAGTTTTCGGTTAATACAATTATAACATGAATAATAAACATTTATCATGTTATAAGGAATATAAATAACAACTTTATTATTGCCTCTAGGGCATATTTCCTTCGCGAGCAACATTCAACATCCTGGGTAGCGGGTGGCTCCAGTAATTGCAAGGTGTGAACTGTGTCGTCCGAGAGAATTTCCCCTTAATCAACAACCTCGATCATCATCATTACTCCCGTCCTCTTGCGCTGATGTTCCTGGGAGTACTTGTCCCCGCAACGAAAATAGAGGCCATTGGCACGTATGAAATCGCGCAGCTGACGCACACGGCCAAACTTGTCGCCCCCTTGATGCGGTGGCACGACCCCGCGAGCCGGAATGGGTGGTGGCACAGCTAGTGGTGAACGTCCCACTGGTGCTGGACGGTGGCACTGCGCACGTTGTTTCTCCAACTCTTCCTCCTATATGCATGTGAACACAACTGCCCGGGTGATGCTTGTTGGTGCCTGCAGCCTGACCCCAAGGCGGAGCTCATCCTTTAGACCCAACAGAAACTGAGACACAAAAAACTTGGGGCTGAGCGATGGATTGAGGGACAACAAATGGTATATGCAAGTTTCAAATTGCTGTTTGTACTCCTGGACACTGCCAGTCTATTTCAGTTGGACCAGTCTGTGCATCGGAACCTCAAATTCTTCTGGCCCGAACTCTTCCTCGACTGCTGCTCTGAAACTTGGCCATGTCAACCCCGGACGCGTCTGACGGTAAGATTGCAGCCACATAGCTGCCAAACCCTCCATGTATAAGGATGCGGTAATGACCCAACTGTGTTGCGACACCTTGTACAACTCAAAGTAAGAAGCACAACACTCCAACCAGATGCAAGGGGCGTCGCCAACAAACTTGGGGAAGTCATGCATTGGTAGTTTGGTGTAGTGGTCGCCGGCGCGGGCCGACTCTAGTGGCGCCAGTGCTCTGACAGGCAGCAAGGGTGGTCCATGATTGACCAGCCGCGTGAAAGGGAGTTGCGCCGCGCCTTCAGTGTAAAGTGGTGGGGGAGGAGGAGGTGGCGGAGGATGGTGGAGTTGGGCGGGTGGTGTGGGAGGCGCATGGGTGAAGGAGTCTGCTGCGGTAGTGAGGCCCTATGGTGTGGAGGTCCCAGCGACGGCCAGATCCATGTTGGTCGCCGTCTTGCGCGCCTCGTCGACATCGGCTTGAGTCAAGTCGATCTGCTTGCCAAAATTCTTCAATTCGGTGGACACCCACTCATTGAAGGTGGTTTGCGCATGGAATCGCTCGTCGGCGGTGGTCTGACTCGCGTCGAGGCGGCGGATGATCGATTCGAGCAGTTTCTGCAGATTATTGGTGGTTTCCCCCATGGCGTCGAGGAGGTAACGGGTCCGCGCCGAGGGCTTCGACGACGGTGTCGTGATCTCGCTCCAAATCAGACCTAACCCCGTGCAGGATTTTGTGCAATTTGCGTGAGCAAATCGCCCCTAACACGATGGATGTTACATGTCGATCGAGAGGATCAGAGATCGGCATCCGCGCGAGGTGGGGAAAATTTCGGCTCTGAACTGTAATGACCCGATGATGGGAGAGGGTTTGAGAAGGGGATCAGGAGAGGAAGGGTAAGGGAGTAGGTTTTTATTTTTGAGAAATCTCGCCATCTTTATTCATCCAAAACCACGGTCATAGGTACAAGGTTTGGGTCATGAGGATTGCCCAACCACACGTGTCTACTGATGTCTACTATGCAACTTTATTCTTGTAGACACGTGTTGGGCCTCCAAGCGCAGAGTTTTGTAGGACCGTAGCAATTTTCCCTCAAGTGGATGACCTAAGGTGTATCAATCCATGAGAGGTGTAGGATGAAGATGGTCTCCCTCAAATGACCCTGCAACCAAATATAATAAATCTCTTGTGTTCCCAACACACCCAATACAATGGCAAATTGTATAGGTGCACTAGTTCGGCGAAGAGATGGTGATAAAAGTGTAATATGGATGGTAGAAATATATTTTTATAATCTGAATAGAAAAAAACAGCAAGGTATAGAAAATAGTAAACAGGCACAAAAATGGTATTGCAATGCTTGAAAATGAGGCCTAGGGTCCGTACTTTCACTAGTGCAACCTCTCAACAATGCTAATATAATTGGATCATATAACCATTCCTCAAAGTGCGTTGAAGAATCACTCCAAAGTTCCTATCTAGCAGAGAACATAAGAATAAATTGTTTGTAGGGTACGAAACCACCTCAAAGCTATTCTTTTCGTTCGATCTATTCAAGAGTTCGTACTAAAATTGTTGGGGAACACAGTAATTTCAAAAAAATCCTACGCACACGCAAGATCCATATAGGTGATGCATAGCAATGAGAGGGGAGAGTTTTGTCCATGTACCCTCATAGACCGAAAGCGGAAGCATTATGACAACGCGGTTGATGTAGTCGTACGTCTTCACGATCCGACCGATCCTAGTACCGAAAGTACGGCACCTCCGTGATTTGCACACGATCAGCTCGGTGACGTCCCATGAACTCTAGATCCATCTGAGGTCGAGGGAGAGTATCGTCAGCATGACGGCGTGATGACGGTGATGATGAAGTTACCGATGCAGGGCTTCGCCTAAGCACTACAACGATATCACCGAGGTGGAAATCTGTGGAGGGGGGCACCGCACACGGCTAAGACAACTGTCAGCTTGTGTGGTCTAGGGTGCCCCCTCCCCACATATATAAAGGAGGGAGGGGGAGGCCGGCGGCCCTCCTTGGCGCGCCCCCAAGAGGGGAATCCTACTAGGACTCCAAGTCCTAGTAGGTTTCCACCAAAAGGGAGAGAGGGGAAGGAAGGAGAGGGAGGGGGAAAGGAAAAAGGGGGGCGCTGCCCCCTTCCTACTCCAATTCGGACTCAAGGGGGAGGGGGCACGCGGCCTGCCCTGGCCGCCCCTCGCTCTCTCCACTAAGGCCCTCTGAGGCCCATTAGTTCCCCCGGGGGTTCCGATAACCCTCCGGCACTCCGGTTTTATCCGAAACTTCTCCGGAAAACTTCCGGTGTCCGAACATATCCGTCCAATATATCAATCTTTATGTCTTGACCATTTCGAGACTCCTCGTCATGTCCGTGATCACATCGGAGACTCCGAACTACCTTCGGAACATCAAAACACATAAACTCATAATACCGATCATCATCGAACGTTAAGCGTGCGGACCCTACGGGTTCGAGAACTATGTAGACATGACCGAGACTCATCTCCGGTAAATAACCAATATCGGAACCTGGATGCTCATATTGGTTCCTACATATTCTAGGAAGATCTTTATCGGTCAAGCCGCATAACAACATACGTTGTTCCCTTTGTCATCGGTATGTTAATTGCCTAAGATTCGATCGTCGGTATCTCAATACCTAGTTCAATCTCATTACCGGCAAGTCTCTTTACTCGTTCTGTAATGCATCATCCCGCAACTAACTCATTAGTTACATTGCTTGAGAGGCTTATAGTGATGTGCATTACCGAGAGGGCCCAGAGATACCTCTCCCACAATCGGAGTGACAAATCCTAATCCCGATCTATGCCAACTCAACAAACACCATCAGAGACACCTGTAGAGCATCTTTATAATCACCCAGTTACGCTGTGACGTTTGATAGCACACTAAATGTTCCTCCGGTATTCGGGAGTTGTATAATCTCATAGTCATAGGAACATGTATAAGTCATGAAGAAAGCAATAGCAACAAACTAAACGATCAAGTGCTAATCTAACGGAAAGTGTCAAGTCAATCACATCATTCTCTAATGATGTGATCCCGTTAATCAAATGACAACTCATGTATATGGCTGGGAAACTTAACCATCTTTGATTCAACGAGCTAGTCAAGTAGAGACATACTAGTGACACTCTGTTTGTCTGTGTACCCACATATGTACTAAGTTCCCAGTTAATACAATTCTAGCATGAATAATAAACATTTATCATGATATAAGGAAATATAAATAACAACTTTATTATTGCCTCTAGGGCACATTTGCTTCAGTCTCCCACTTGCACTAGAGTCAATAATCTAGATTACACAATAATGATTCTAACACCCATGGAGTCTTGGTGCTGATCATGTTTTGCTCGTGAGAGAGGCTTAGTCAACGGGTCTGCAACATTCAGATCCGTATGTATCTTGCAAATCTCTATGTCTCCCTCCTTGACTTGATCGCGAATGGAATTGAAGCGTCTCTTGATGTGCTTGGTTCTCTTGTGAAATCTGGATTCCTTTGCCAAGGCAATTGCACCAGTATTGTCACAAAAGATTTTCATAGGACCCGATGCACTAGGTATGACACCTAGATCGGATATGAACTCCTTCATCCAGACTCCTTCATTTGCTGCTTCCGAAGCAGCTATGTACTCCGCTTCACACGTAGATCCCGCCACAACGCTTTTCTTAGAACTGTACCAACTTACAGCTCCACCGTTCAATATAAATACGTATCCGGTTTGTGACTTAGAGTCATCCGGATCAGTGTCAAAGCTTTGCATCAACGTAACCATTTTTCGACGAGTTCTTTGTCATCTCCGTAATCGAGAAACATATCCTTAGTCCTTTTCAGGTATTTCAGGATGTTCTTGACCGCTGTCCAGTTATCCACTCCTGGATTACTTTGGTACTTCCCTGCTAAACTAATAGCAAGGCACACATCAGGTCTGGTACACAGCATTGCATACATGATAGAACCTATGGCTGAAGCATAGGGAATGACTTTCATTTTCTCTCTACCTTCTGCAGTGGTCGGCCATTGAGTCTGACTCAACTTCACACCTTGTAACACAAGCAAGAACCCTTTCTTTGCTTGATCCATTTTGAACTTCTTCAAAACTTTATTAAGGTATGTGCTTTGTGAAAGTCCAATTAAGCGTCTTGATCTATCTCTATAGATCTTGATGCCCAATATATAAGCAGCTTCACCGAGGTCTTTCATTGAAAAACTCATATTCAAGTATCCTTTTATGCTATCCAGAAATTCTATATCATTTCCAATCAACAACATGTCATCCACATATAATATTAGAAACGCTACAGAGCTTCCACTCACTTTGTTGTAAATATAGGCTTCTCCAAAAGTCTGTATAAAACCATATGCTTTGATCACACTATCAAAGCATATATTCCAACTCTGAGATGCTTGCACCAGTCCATAAATGGATCGCTGGAGCTTACACACTTTGTTAGCACCTTTTGGATCGACAAAACCTTCGGGTTGCATCATATACAACTCTTCTTTAAGATATCCATTAAGGAATGCAGTTTTGACATCCATTTGCCAAATTTCATAATCATAAAATGCGGCAATTGCTAACATGATTCGGACGGACTTAAGCATCTCTACGGGTGAGAAGGTCTCATCATCGTCAACTCCTTGAACTTGTCGAAAACCTTTCGCAACAAGTCGAGCTTTGTAGACAGTAACATTACCGTCAGCATCAGTCTTCTTCTTGAAGATCCATTTATTCTCGATGGCTTGCCGATCATCGGGCAAGTCAACCAAAGTCCACACTTTGTTCTCACATATGGATCCCATCTCAGATTTCATGGCCTCAAGCCATTTTGCGGAATCTGGGCTCATCATCGCTTCCTCATAGTTCGTAGGTTCGTCATGGTCAAGTAACATGACCTCCAGAACAGGATTACTGTACCACTCTGGTGCGGATCTTACTCTGGTTGACCTACGAGGTTCGGTAGTAACTTGCTCTGAAGTTACATGATCATCATCATTAGCTTCCTAACTAATTGGTGTAGGAGTCACAAGAACTGATTTCTGTGATGAATTGCTTTCCAATAAGGGAGCAGGTACAGTTACCTCATCAAGTTCTACTTTCCACCCACTCACTTCTTTCGAGAGAAACTCCTTCTCTAGAAGGGATCCATTCTTAGCAACGAATGTCTTGCCTTCAGATCTGTGATAGAAGGTGTACCCAACAGTCTCCTTTGGGTATCCTATGAAGACACATTTCTCCGATTTGGGTTCGAGCTTATCAGGTTGAAGCTTTTTCACATAAGCATCGCAGCCCCGAACTTTAAGAAACGACAACTTGGGTTTCTTGCCAAACCATAGTTCATAAGGTGTTGTCTCAACGGATTTAGATGGTGCCCTATTTAACATGAATGCAGCCGTCTCTGAAGCATAACCCCAAAACGATAGCGGTAAATCAGTAAGAGACATCATAGATCGCACCATATCTAGTAAAGTACGATTACGACGTTCGGACACACCATTACGTTGGGTGTTCCGGGTGGCGTGAGTTGTGAAACTATTCCGCATTGTTTCAAATGAAGACCAAACTCGTAATTCAAATATTCTCCTCCACGATCAGGTCGCAGAAACTTTATTTTCTTGTTACGATGATTTTCCACTTCACTCTGAAATTCTTTGAACTTTTCAAATTTTCAAACTTATGTTTCATCAAGTAGATATACCCATATCTGCTCAAATCATCTGTGAACGTCAGAAAATAACGATACCCGCCGCGAGCCTCAATATTCATCGGACCACATATACCAGTTTGTATGATTTCCAATAAATCTGTTGCTCGCTCCATTGTTTCGGAGAACGGGGTTTTAGTCATCTTGCCCATGAGGCATGGTTCGCAAGTTCCAAGTGATTCATAATCAAGTGATTCCAAAAGTCCATCAGAATGGAGTTTCTTCATGCGCTTTACACCAATATGACCCAAACGGCAGTGCCACAAATAAGTTACACTATCATTATCAACTCTGCATCTTTTGGCTTCAATATTATGAATATGTGTGTCACTACTATCGAGATTCAACAAAAATAGACCACTCTTCATGGGTGCATGACCATAAAAGATATTACTCATATAAATAGAACAACCATTATTCATGTCTAAAACAAGATCCAGATATAATGTTCATGCTTAACGCTGGAACCAAATAACAATTATTCAGGTCTAAAACTAATCCTGACGGTAGATGTAGAGGTAGCGTACCGACGGCAATCACATCGACTTTGGAACCATTTCCCACACGCATCGTCACCTTGTCCTTAGCCAATCTTCGCTTAATCCATAGTCCCTGTTTCGAGTTGCAAGTATTAGCAACAGAACCAATATCAAATACCCAGGCACTACTGCGAGCATTAGTAAGGTACACATCAATAACATGTATATCACATATACCTTTGTTCACCTTGCCATCCTTCTTATCCGCCAAATACTTGGGGCAGTTCCGCTTCCATTGACCAGTCCCTTTGCAGTAGAAGCACTCAGTCTCAGGATTAGGTCCAGACTTGGGCTTCTTCACTTGAGCAGCAACTTGCTTGCCATTCTTCTTGAAGTTCCCCTTCTTCCTTTTACCCTTTTTCTTGAAACTGGTGGTCTTGTTGACCATCGACACTTGATGCTCCTTCTTGATTTCTACCTCCACAGCCTTTAGCATTCGGCTCGAGAATCATCTTATCCATCCCTTGCATATTATAGTTCATCACGAAGGTCTTGTAGCTTGGTGGCAGTGATTGAAGAACTCTATCAATGACACTATCATCAGGAAGATTAACTCCCAGCTGAGTCAAGTGGTTATGTTACCCAGACATTCTTGAGTATATGTTCACTGACATAACTATTCTCCTCCATTTTGCAGCTGTAGAACTTATTGGAGACTTCATATCTCTCAATCCGGGCATTTGCTTGAAATATTAACTTCAACTCCTGGAACATCTCATATGCTCCATGACGTTCAAAACGTCGTTTAAGTCCCGGTTCTAAGCTGTAAATCATGGCACACTGAACTATCGAGTAGTCATCAGTTTTGCTTTGCCAGACGTTCTTAACGTCATCAGCAGCATCTGCTGTAGGCCTGGCAGCTAGCGGTGTTTCCAGGACGTAATTCTTCTGTGCAGCAATGAGGATAATCCTTAATTTACGGACCCAGTCCGTGTAGTTGCTACCATCATCTTTCAACTTAGCTTTCTCTAGGAACGCATTAAAATTCAAAGGAACAGTAGCACAGGCCATTGATCTACAACAACATAGACATGCAAAATACTATCAGGTACTAAGTTCATGATAAATTAAAGTTCAATTAGTCATATTACTTAATAACTCCCACTTAGATAGACATCCCTCTAATCATCTAAGTGATCATGTGATCCAAATCAACTAAACCATGTCCGATCATCACGTGAGATGGAGTAGTTTTCAATGGTGAACATCACTATGTTGATCATATCTACTATATGATTCATGCTCGACCTTTTAGTCTCAGTGTTCCGAGGCCATATCTGCATATGCTAGACTCGTCAAGTTTAACCCGAGTATTCTGCGTGTGCAAAACTGGCTTGCACCCGTTGTATGTGAACGTAGAGCTTATCACACCCGATCATCACGTGGTGTCTTGGCACGACGAACTTCCGCAATGGTGCATACTCAGGGAGAACACTTGTACCTTGAAATTTAGTGAGAGGTCATCTTATAATGCTACCGCCAAACTAAGCAAAATAAGATGCATAAAGGATAAACATCACTTGCAATCAATATAAGTGATATGATATAGCCATCATCATCTTGTGCCTTTGATCTCCATCTCCAAAGCGCTGTCATGATCACCATCGTCACCGGCGCGACACCTTGATCTCCATCATAGCATCGTTGTCATCTCGCCAACTATTGCTTCTACGACTATCGCTACCGCTTAGTGACAAAGTAAAGCAATTACAGGGCGATTGCATTGCATTCAATAAAGCGACAACCATATGGCTCCTGCCAGTTGCCGATAACTCTGTTACAAAACATGATCATCTCATACAATAAAATTTAGCATCATGTCTTGACCATATCACATTATAACATGCCCTGCAAAAACAAGTTAGACGTCCTCTACTTTGTTGTTGCAAGTTTTATGTGGCTGCTACGGGCTGAGCAAGAACCGTTCTTACGTACGCATCAAAACCACAACGATTTTTCGTCAAGTGTGTTGTTTTAACCTTCAACAAGGACCGGGCGTAGTCACACTCGATTCAACTAAAGTTGGAGAAACTGACACCCGCCAGCCACCTGTGTGCAAGGCACATCGGTAGAACCAGTCTCGCATAAGCGTACGCGTAATGTCGGTCCGCGCCGCATCATCCAACAATACCGCCAAATCAAAGTATGACATGCTGGTAAGCAGTATGACTATTATCGCCCACAACTCACTTGTGTTCTACTCGTGCATATAACATCTACGCATAAACCTGGCTATGATACCATTGTTGGGGAATGCAGTAATTTCAAAAAAATTCCTACGCACACGCAAGATCCATCTAGGTGATGCATAGCAACGAGAGGGGAGAGTGTTGTCCACGTACCTTCGTAGATCGAAAGCGGAAGCGTTATGACAACGCGGTTGATGTAGTCGTACGTCTTCACGATCCGACCGATCCTAGTACCGAAAGTACGACACCTCCGTGATCTGCGAATGTTCAGCTCGATGACGTCCCATGAACTCTAGATCAAGCTGAGGTTGAGGGAGAGTTTTGTCAGCACGACGGCGTGATGATGGTGATGATGAAGTTACCGACGTAGAGCTTCGCCTAAGCACTACAACTATATGACCGAGGCGGAAATCTGTGGAGGGGGCACCGCACACGGCTAAGACAACGGTCAACTTGTGTGTTCTAGGGTGCCTCCCTCCCCACGTAAATAGAGGAGGGAGGGGAAGGCCGGCCGGCCCTCCTTGGTGCGCCCCCAAGAGGGGAATCCTACTAGGACTCCAAGTCCTAGTAGGTTTCCACCAAAAGGGAGAGAGGGGGAAGGAAGGAGAGGGAGAGGGGAAAGGAAAACGGGGGGCGCCGCCCCCCTTCCTAGTCCAATTCAGACTCAAGGGGGAGGGGGCGCGCGACCTGCCCTGGCTGCCCCTCTCTCTCTCCACTAAGGCCTAATGAGCCCCATTAGTTCCCCCGGGGGTTCCGATAACCCTCCGGCACTCCGGTTTTATCCGAACATTCTCTGGAACACTCCCGGTGTCTGAACTGTTGGGGAATGTAGTAATTTCAAAAATTTCCTACGCACACGCAAGATAATGGTTATGCATAGCAACAAGAGGGGAGAGTGTTGTCCACGTACCCTCGTAGACCGAAAGCGGAAGTGTTATGACAACGCGGTTGATGTAGTCGTACGTCTTCACGATCCGACCGATTCAAGTATCGAACGTACGGCACCTCCGAGTTCAACACACGTTCAGCTCGATGACGTCCCACGAACTCCGATCCAGCAGAGCTTCATGGGAGAGTTCCGTCAGCACGACGGCGTGATGACGGTGATGATGTTGATACCAAGGCAGGGCTTCTCCTAAGCACCGCTACGATATGATCGAGGTGGATTATGGTGGAAGGGGGCACCGCACACGGCATGGAACAATTAACTTGTGTGTCCTAGGGTGCCCCCTGCCCCCGTATGTAAAGGAGCAAGGGGGAGGCCGGCCGGCCCTTGGGGCGCGCCAAGGAGGGGGGAGTCCTCCTGCTAGTAGGAGTAGGACTCCCCTTTCCTAGTCCAACTAGGAAGAGGGAAGGGGGAAGGAAAGAGAGGGAGAGGGAGAGGGAAAGACGGGCCGCGCCCCCTCCCCTAGTCCAATTCAGACTCCTCATGGTAGGGGGAGTGCCACCTCCTGGGCTGCTGTCCTCTCTCTCCCCTCAGGCCCACTAAGGCCCAATACTTCCCTGGGGGGTTCCGGTAACCCCTCCGACACTCCGGTTTTCTCCGAAACCACCCGGAACACTTCCGTGTCCGAATATAGCCGTCCAATATATCAATCTTTACGTCTCGACCATTTCGAGACTTCTCATCATGTCCGTGATCACATCCGGGACTCCGAACTACCTTCAGTAAATCAAATCACATAAACTCATAATACCGATCGTCACTGAACGTTAAGCGTGCGGACCCTACGGGTTCGAGAACTACGTAAACATGACCGTGACTCGTCTCCGGTCAATAACCAATAGCGGAACCTAGATGTCCATATTGGCTGCCACATATTCTACGAAGATCTTTATCGGTCAAACCGCATAACAACATACGTTGTTCCCTTTGTCATCGGTATGTTACTTGCCCGAGATTCGATCATCGGTATCCTCATACCTAGCTCAATCTCGTTACCGGCAAGTCTCTTTACTCATTCCGTAATGCATCATCTCGCAACTAACTCATTAGTCACATTGCTTGCAAGGCTTACAGTGATGTGCATTACCGAGAAGGCCCAGAGATACCTCTCCGACAATCGGAGTGACAAATCCTAGTCTTGATCTATGCTAACTCAACAAGTACCATCGGAGACACCTGTAGATCACCTTTATAATCACCTAGTTATGTTGTGACGTTTGGTAGCACACAAAGTGTTCCTCCGGTAATCGGGAGTTGCATAATATCATAGTCATAGGAACATGTATAAGTCATGAAGAAAGTAATAGGAGTAAACTAAAACGATCAAGTGCTAAGCTAACAGAATGGGTCAAGTCAATCACATCATTCTCCTAATAATGTGATCCCGTTTATCAAATGACAACTCATGTCTATGGTTAGGAAACTTAACCATCTTTGATAAACAAGCTAGTCAAGTAGAGGCATACTAGTGACAATCTGTTAATCTATGTATTCACACATGTATTGTGTTTCTGGTTAATAACTTTCTAGCATGAATAATAAACATTTATCATGAAATAAGGAAATAAATAATAACTTTATTATTGCCTCTAGGGCATATTTCCTTCAGTCTCCCACTTACACTAGAGTCAATAATCTAGATTACACAGTAATGATTCTAAAACCCATTGTTGGGGATATTACCACTGGGCGTAAACTGACCAGGAGAGGCTGGGTTAGCCCCATAAGTAATTTTGAAGCTCATGAAGACAGACGGTGACGCTTTATGAAGGCCCAGGGTCCAGAGCCGGTTTAAGGCCTATAGACATAAACCGGTGTTGATATATAAACTTGTGTTGTAAGATAGAAAGAGCAGAGACCGGGCCGGACACGTTTATGAGCCGGCCTAGGGATTCTGTAAACCGACGGGCGTCAACCCGTGTATATAAGGGGACGACCCGGCGGCGGTTCAGGACAACAGACAACAACTCGAGACTCAGGCAAAGCGTATTCGCTCCCTGGCCATCGAAACCCCAGCAATTCCATCACAACTAGACATAGGCTCTTACCTTCATCGTAAGGGGCCGAACTAGTATAAAACTCTCTTCCATCCCTTGTCCGCTTTAACCCCTTTTAGCTAACCTGTAGCGATGGCTCCACGACTAAGTCCTCTCTCTAGGACATCTGCCGTGACAAACCCACGACAGTTGGCGCCCACCGTGGGGCTATCGCACGATGGTTTCAAGTTCTTGGAGGGCCGCTTCGAAGGACTCAAGGGTTACGCTGTGGGCCGGATGACCAAGAGTCGTCACGACAAGCTCTACATTGATGATGCAGGCTAGGGCCCCGAGGCCGGCTCAGTTGAGTACGGGTACCGGGTCCCCTTTGGCGGCATACACGTTTTCATTGGCAAGATCGGCGAACCGGGCCCTGAGCCAGACATCTGCACCGACCTCGTCGAAACAACTCAGCGTGCGAGATCTGCCCGGATCAAGCCTGTCATGAAGCGTGCCTTCGTGGGAGTCATCCATGGAGGGGAATCTGAGGATAGATCGGAATCTGGTGGTGAAACCGTCGTTTATTCCGGCGACGAGTCATCGACCGGCGAGACCGAGTCGTTATATCAGTTACAAGATGGCTGGATCGGGGGCTGTTCCGATGGCGACATTATTCTGGACTCCTTTGATCTGCCAAACCGGGTTGCGATCTTCATGGCCGGTACGCAACCAGCGCTCCACTCTTCGACCGCAGTGGCAATAATTTCCGGATCGGCAGCGGCAACAGCAGCCGGGGCAGGAGTCCCTGTGCGACCGCCGGCTCAGGTTCTATCTCTTTCGTTTCACGCGTTGGCAATGCTGATGGCGGAGGTTAACCCGGCGGATCAGGATGCACACAATGCGGAAATCGTGAAGGTGAAAGATCAGATCACCCAGGCCAAGGCCAATTTGGCAGCTGAGGATACCAGGATGGCCGCGGAGCGGGCCGCTTTGGATGCACAGGCTTACCGGATTATGCTGGATCAGAGTGCGTCGAACGAAGTCCTGAAGAGGAGGTACCGATCTCGCCTGCCACCGGTTTATGACGCTAGAAACCTCTTTAACACCCCAGGAGCAGGGACCAATAATCCGCCGGTGGTAAACCGGGCGGAGGCACCTGGGGTAGGGGCGCCGGTTCAGCCACGTTTGGTGGATCCGCATCGTCAAAACAACATTGTAACGCCACATGTCCCAACGCCACTGGGTCATTACTCTAACCCGATGGACAACATTGTCGCTGCCGCTTCACGACTGGCGGCCATCCCGATCGAAGGCGATTCTCCAGCGGCGGTTGAGACGCGTCGGGTTAAGGAGCTTCTTCAGACAACCTTGGTTCAATAGGAGGCTTATTCATATAGTCGCGATCGGGTTCATTCCACTCCCCATCCAAGCCGGAGTTACAGCAGGCGTATGGATGAACCAGCAGTGTCAAGCAACTTGCGGAACCGTGGTCCGCCCCGTGGCACTAACCCGGCGGGTGGTGCTGGTGATGCTCAGGAGGTGGTGGACCGGGCTCGGGCACACAGAGAGGCCGAGTTAGCGGTGCAGCATGAAGCCCGTCAGCTTACTCCGATTCGTCCAACCACGTTGGTGGAACCAGGAGTTACTTCTAGTTCTTTGGGAGTGTCGTGTCTCGTCCCAGCATTGCGCAATGTGCGCCTGCCCAAGGATTTCAAAGGCCCGCGCAAGGTGCCGAATTACACCGCTGATTTATCCCCTGAGACATGGGTTGAAAGCTATGAGATGGCCATGGAGATGCTGGATGTGGATGATGCGGCATGTGCGAAATACTTTACCATGATGCTAGAAGGGACGACCTGCACTTGGCTAAAGAGCTTACCGGCTAATTCCATCAGGTCATGGGCCGAGTTGAGAGCCCGGTTTATCCAGAATTTCAAGGATACATGCAAGCAGCCCATGTCAATTGTGGACTTAGTTGTCTGTGTCCAGGAGGAAGGAGAGTCAACAACCCGTTGGGTGCGCCGGGTTTCGGAAATTTTACATTCATCAGACTGCATCAACGCTGATACCGCAGTTTTAACATTAGAAAGCAATTGCTAGTTTGGACCCCTGAAGTTAAAGTTGGGACGGCTCAAACGTCATTGTAATGACATGGGAACCCTCATGGCTGCTCTGGTGAAGTATGTCGACTCTGATAGTACCAAGGATCCCGAGTCTGACGATGATAAGACAGGGAAGGGAAAAAGGAGTGGCAACGCCAAGGGGTAGCACCACAACCCGGCGGGTCATGGAAATGGCGGCAAGCGTAAAGCGGACCACGGCTTAGACTTTGTGGCTAATACCAGCACGCAGGACAAGGGCCAACGACATAAGGGTAAACCGCCCCAGTGCGGTGGAGGACCAAGTCCTAACCCGAACCGCCTATCTTATCTGTTGAACCAGCCTTGCCCAAAACATGGGACGAAGGAGAATCCGTCCACACACCTCTGGAAAGATTGCTACATCATGCAAGAGTTCAAAAATTCTAATTCTTTCCGGTATGATCATGGACCGGGTGGCGGTTCGGGCCCCAGGTCTCATGGGCCGGGTTATGGTGGAGGCAGTTCCGGTTTAGGTTTTCACGGTAACCAGAGCGGGCATGGCAATCAAGCAATCAGGGCAACCAAGGTGGTTATAACCATCAGGGGAATCAGCAACAGCAGCAGCAGCAGTCGGGTTACCAGAGCAACCTGAAGCAGTTGAATAGTGGATAGTATCATGTCTTCACCACCAGCCTGGACAAGCGTAATCAGAAGCTTCATAAAAGGGCTGTGAATGCCATTGAACCGGCGGTGCCCCGTTATTTGCGCTGGTCCGAGCAGCCGATTGTGTGGAGTAGAGAAGATCATCCGCCCCGGGTTGACAATCCGGGTCATCTGGCACTGGTGGTGGCACCTGAGGTGGGAGGTTATAAGTTCACTAAGGTACTCATGGATGGAGGGAGTAGTATCAATATCCTTTATTATGAAACTTTCCGTCGCATGGGGTTAACAGATAAAAATCTTAAACCGTCCAATACGGTGTTCCATGGTGTGGTGCTTGGTAAATCGGCATATCCTGTTGGTAAGATAGCTCTGGAGGTGGCTTTTGGGGATGAGCATGACTCAAGATCAGAAACTTTGACCTTTGAGGTGGTGAAAATCAAAAGCCCGTATCATGCCCTATTTGGACGGCCAGCTTATGCTAGGTTTATGGCATGGCCTTGTTATGTCTATCTGCAGCTCAAGATGCCGGGTCACAAGGGAACTATAACCGTGCATGGGAGCCGCAAGATCGCTCTGGAGTGTGAAGAAGGTGATGCGTCTTATGCTGAGTCGGTTTGTGCAACAGAAGAGTTGAAGTTTTACAAAGACAATGTTGATCCGGTAGATATGACTTCATTGAAGAAACCAACTACAGAGCATGATCCGGCCCTAAAGTTTAAATCGGCTGATGAGACTAAGCTTGTTGACTTCATGTTTGGCAATTCATCCAAACAGTTTAGCATCAGCGCTAACTTGGATCCGAAATAGGAAAGTGCGCTCATCGAGTTCATCCGTGAGAATCAGGACATCTTTGCGTGGAAGCCTTCTGACATGCTAGGTGTACCGAGAGAACTCGCTGAGCACACTCTTAATGTTGATCTCAAGTATAAACCGGTCAAGCAGTTTCTCCACCGGTTCAATGAAGAAAGACACAAGGCTATTGGAGAAGAAGTAGCCAGCCTCTTGGAGGTTGGATTTATCATTGAAGTATTCCATCCTGAGTGGTTGGCTAATCCGGTGCTGGTCCTTAAGAAAAACGGCACTTGGCGTATGTGTGTGGACTACATAGATCTCAATAAAGCTTGTCCAGCAGATCATTTTTCCCTCCCCCATATTGATCAAATTATTGATGCTACGGTGGGTTGCGAGCGTTTAAGCTTTTTGGATGCATATTATGGTTATCATCAGATCAAAATGGCAGTTAAGGACCAGGAGAAGACAACCTTCATAACTCCCTTTGGAGCCTTTTGCTATGTGTCCATGCCCTTTGGGCTCAAGAGTGCCCAGGCGACTTATCAATGATGTGTACAGAATTGTCTTCATAAACAGATCGGCCGCAATGTTCACGCCTATGTGGATGATATTGTGGTGAAATCAAGGAAGAAGGAGACATTGATTGATGATTTGAAGGAAAACTTCCATAACCTGTGGGTTTACAAAATGATGCTTAATCCGGCCAAGTGCATCTTTGGTGTACCTGCAGGCAAGCTCTTGGGCTTTTTGGTGTCTAACAGGGGCATTGAAGCTAATCCGGAAAAGATCAAAGCCATCACCTCCTTGGCCAAGACAAAGTGTATTAATGATGTTCAGCGCCTGGCAGGCCGAATTGCTGCGTTGAGCCGGTTTTATCAGTCGCCTTGGCTTGAAGGCCATCCCTTTATATCAGATGCTAAAGAAAATAGATAACTTTGTCTGGAGCGACGCCGCTAATGAAGCGTTTGAGGACTTAAAGCGGCAGCTGGCTAATCCGCCGGTTCTTGCTGCTCCGGTTGATAAAGAGCCATTATTCCTATATGTAGCAGCTAACGCTCGGGCTGTTAGTGTGGCTATTGTGGTGGAGCGCAAAGAGGCGGGAAAGGAATATCCGGTTCAACGGCCGGTTTATTATATCAGTGAGGTCCTTATCGAGTCCAAGCAGAGGTACCCACATTGGCAAAAATTGGTGTATGGGGTTTTTATGGCAAGCCGGAAGCTTAAGCAGTATTTCCAAGGTCATCCCATCACGGTGGTCAGCTCTGCTCCTTTGGGGGATATAATCCAAAACAGGGAAGCAACTGGCCGTATTGCTAAGTGGGCTATTGAGCTCGGGCCTCACGGGTTGAAATACATACCCCAAACGGCAATCAAATCTCAGGCACTTGTGGATTTCATCAATGATTGGACAGAACTACAAGTGCCAGAAGAGAAGCCGATCATACTTATTGGACTATTCATTTTGATGGGTCCAGGCAATTGGAGGGCTCTGGGGCTGGAGTCGTATTAACTTCCCCACGAGGTGATAAGTTTTGTTATGTTCTCCGTTTAATGTTCTCTTGCACTAACAATGCAGCTGAATATGAGGCTTTACTCCATGGTCTTCGGATGGCAAAGGAGATGAACCTAAGCCGAGTTAAGTGCTTCGGTGACTCGAATCTGGTGGCTCAACAAGTGTCCGGCACTTGGGATTCCAAGGACCCACTCATGGCAGCATATTGTCGTGAGGTGGATATTATTGCAGGTCACTTTAAAGGTTATCAGGTGGATCATGTGGACTGGCGGAAGAATGAAGCGGCAGACGCTTTAAGCCGCCTGGGTTCCCAACGTAAACCGGTTCCACCTAATGTCTTCTTGGATGTTCTGCATAATCCATCCGTCATGCTCCCTGGTGAGGAGGATTTGGCTGTTCCTGATCCGGAAGCTCAGTTGGTGGCAGCTCTTCATGTTATCCCGGATTGGACGGTTCCGTATGTGGCATATATGAACCGGGGCAAATTACCAGAGGATGAAACTTTGGCCAGGCAGATAATCCGGTGGTCCAAGTCCATGACTTTTATCAATGGAGAGTTACATCATTGCAGTGTGACAGGGGCGTTTCAACGCTGTGTGTCTCCTGAGGAAGGCCGTGAAATTTTGCGAGAGATCCACGAAGGAGATTGTGGTCACCACGCCGGTTCAAAGTCTTTGGTGGCCAAGGCGTTTCGTCACGGTTTCTATTGGTTGACAGCTCATGCTGATGCCGAGGACTTGGTCAAAAGATGTGATGGCTGTCAGAAGTTCTCAAGGCGTGCTCATGTACCGGCTCAAGAATTGAGGATGATTCCAATCACCTGGCCGTTTGCGACTTGGGGGCTGGATATGGTTGGGCCTTTCAAGAGGTCCAAGGACAAGAAGACCCACCTTTTGGTGGCGGTTGATAAGTTCACGAAGTGGGTGGAGGCAGAGCCAGTTAGTAAGTGTGATGCGGCCATGGCGGTTCAATTCATCAAAAAGGTGATCTTCCGGTTTGGCTTTCCACACAGCACTATAACAGACAATGGTACCAATCTGTTAAAGGGTGCCATGAAGGAGTTCTATCAACGTGAGCACATCCGGCTTGACGTGTCGTCAGTGGCTCACCCCCAATCCAATGGTCAAGCGGAGAGAGCCAATCAAGAGATCTTGAGAGGCATCAAACCCCGGCTTATGGTTCCTTTGCAACAAACGTCGGGTTGTTGGGTTGAGGAGCTACCTTCAGTGTTATGGAGCATCAATACCACACCCAACAGATCGACATGATACACACCGTTCTTCATGGTTTATGGGGCAGAAGCAGTTCTTCCTAGTGACATCCATCATGACTCACCTCGTGTGGCGGCATACGTTGAAGCTGAAAACGAGAAGGCATGGCAGGAAGCTCTTGACCTGTTAGATGAAGAGCGTGACATGGCAGCGGCCCATTCAGCGATTTATCAGCAAGATCTGCGTCGTTATCATAGTCGTCGGGTTAGAACCAGAACCTTTCAAGAAGGAGATTTGGTGCTTCGACTCATCCAGGATCAAACGGATATGCACAAGCTATCCCCCCTTGGGATGGACCCTTTGTGGTCAGCAAGAATCTACACAACAGGTCGTACTACCTAATCGATGTTCGAGAGCGCAAAGACTCACGTAAATTGGAGGAGGAGACCAACTGACCGTGGAATATTGCTCATCTTCGGCCTTACTATACTTGAGCTATAGGCTCTGCTTATGTACATATTATGACAATGTATATATTATGATCAATATAATAAACCGGAACCTCAGCTAAAGCGGGGTATCCGTTGTTTTCTTACATCATGTGTGGTTACATGGAGCTTCTATTTATAAAGCGGCGTCCGGTTTACCCCTTGATTTAGCTTCTCAAAAGCTCTATCTTACATCACTTGGGGGCTTGGTCGTATCCGAACCATAGCTACACCTCTTGATGGGCATAATGCCATAACATCACTTGGGGGCTTGGTCGTATCCGAACCATAGTCTCACCTCTTGATCGGCTCAAAGACAAATCAATCCGGGGCCAAAGAGAGTGTTGTAAAACAACAACTCAAACATAGACACCCACTGAGCACAGCTCAACACGTTACTTGGGGATTCTTTGCTATCGAAATGAACTTAGAATCTACACTTGTAATGGGCTATCAAGCCATGGCTTGGAAGCCTGGTGTATACACCTAAAACCCCGGGTTAACCTGCCTCTTTAAGTAAGTCAGTCCGCCCAGGTAAACCTGGTATGACCCTTCGAACTTTGACAAGTTACTCTAAAATAAAGATCCTGAACTTGTCAAGTTAAAACGATGATTGCATAAGGATTGAGGACCATCTTGAAAGGCTTTGCAAAAATGGTTTAACTTAGTGGCCTGGCAGCCCATGAAAAGCCTCGAATTTGGGGCCTGGCAGCCCGTGAAAAGCCTCGACTACAACGGTTTTATTTGCCTTTTGTTAAGTTTTGCTATCTTTTGATAAGATTTATGATGTTTTCAAACCGGTGTTTGTCAACCCGGTTAGACTGTCAACTAAAAGTTGTCAGTGCATGATCAAGTTATAATCCAGAGACCCTCAGCCCGGTCTAGTTTTGACTTAAAGTCACCAGTATAGAATAACCCGGTGTTTATCATAACCCGAACCTGTTTTATTGTAAACCAACATCATATAACATGAGTTATTTATACTCCAGATGGGGGTTATGCCCCTCATTACGAAGTTGGTCACCCAACGTTATGCCAATAGGTCACAGGTATCATATATTTCCATATTTGGTTATTTTTTACAACCTTGGTTATAAACCTTGGTCGTATATATATATATATATATATATATATATATATGTATTTGGGTATCATGACCCGCCCAGGGGTAAACCGCCCGGGCGCTTTAAGCTTTTTATCTGCAGGAACAGCTTGAATAAATAATTATGGATTATGACTATCATCTCTTAAAGCGTGCCGGATTAAGCAGGCATCAGTTGCAGATAAAAATGCACGAAGGCATACCAGACCAAGTATTTTTTTGCTAGCCTATTACAAGGCGTTTCAGTGCCCAAAAGGATAATTGTTTTCTCAAATACATGCTGCAGCATGTAGAAGACTAAACCGGCCTCCGGTTCATGATTGGTCACCAGCTTGGCCTGACGGCTGCGGATCATCTCGCGTCGGTTCAACTCCCTCCTCTCTACCCAGTGGCTGGAAGTCAACAGTTGCCCAGTCGATCCCAGTTAGGGCTTGGCATGCAGCTTCATCGCTTATAAGCATGGACGGTTCAATGTCAGGGGCATAAGTGTGCTTACGGATTGGTGGGATAAGACTTTGCGCTTCTGGAATTGGTGCAGCAACCCGTCTGTTCTTATCATCATAACTCGCCTGATAGTATGAAAGATCCGCCTCTTCAACCAGTTGACAAGCCAATGGGCGTACTTCCCGGTTTATGATTCGGAGATCATCATTGCCAAATTCTGTTCCGTCTTCCTTCAAACTGGGATAACCTTGGGCTGCTTCCACTGGATCAAAGTCAGGTACCCACGCTTTTGCCCGGGTCAGTGCGGCCAAATCGCCCGTTCTAGCGGCAGACTTTTTTAGCTCGTCTATGCGGGCAGGAATCATAGATAACCTTTCTAAGGTATCCTTGATCAAGGTGGGTGGAGGATTATTGTGTGAAGTAGTATAGATGATCCGCTGCGCACCAGTATATAGCTGCTCTATCAGAGTATAGGCCGCTTTCAATTTCTTTTGTACATCAGAGCCCAGATGGCTAATACGAGTTCCTGCATCATTACAAGCATTAGTAAACCGGCAATGCATGCAAGGATATGTTGAAATCATAAGTCAAGGATGCTTACCGAACACAGTAGTAGTCATGGCATGAATCTGCCGCTTTACACCGGTCAGCTCGTCAACCACCGGTTTAAGAGCCGCTTCTGCGTTTTCAGCCCTTTTTATCAAC
Source organism: Triticum urartu (assembly GCF_003073215.2). Classification (NCBI taxonomy): domain Eukaryota; kingdom Viridiplantae; phylum Streptophyta; class Magnoliopsida; order Poales; family Poaceae; genus Triticum; species Triticum urartu. The sequence goes on along the minus strand of NC_053027.1, from coordinate 231,574,731 downwards.
GCGGATTTTTCAATCTCCCAGTCCGCCCGCTCCTTGTTGAAGCCCTCTTTAAGTTTCTCCATAGCGCCTAGAGCGTTGGTCAACTCTTCCTTGGCTTTGGAGGTTTCAGCTTGCTGGGATTTGAGGTTCTCCTGCAGATCAGCAGTTTGGCTTTCTTTCTTGCTCAGTTCAGCCTATAAAGAGACAGATATATAATGAGCTGACAATACATATTTGAAGTACCAAGCACATAACAAGTTATGCCCTTGGTACTTGGGGGCTAATGCATATTTGCTCTTTATTAGAAATTTTTACAAGTCCCAAGCACAATACAAGTATTAAACTTGGCGCTTGGGGGCTAATGTGTGTTTGCTCATAATTGCTGATATGGGAAATCTTCTACAAAGTCCTGGTTCATCTTTATAAAGTTAAACCGGCCCTCGGGGGCTACATCAGTGAAGTTAAGATGCATTGTTGCGAACATGAACTTGTTACTAAAGTCCCAGTTTAGATTGGTATCCTAAATTGTCACTTGGGGGCTACTGGAATTAATAAAGCTGGAATTGAGTATAAGAAAGAAAAGTTATGTTAGTTACCTCATACCGCTCCTTCATCAAGTTTACCAAGCTAGCTTCATAATCTCGGCTGGTATACATGCGGTTCAAGAAGCCAGAATGAATGTCTTGAGCATTGAGATGGGCATAGCTTGATAAATCGGCATTCCATTTGCCTTTGCTGATAGCATAGAGCTCCTCCTTGGTACTATGCTTTGACAAAGCGACAAGATTACCAGGGGTGGTGTGGCCAGTACCAGTAATCATAATTTCATCATATTTTTCCTCAGCAGCCCTTACTGGAGTTGGCGGTTTGTCAATATTTTTTACTGGACTGACCGGTTTATCATCAGCTTGGACTGGGCTGGTGGGCTGATCAGCACGGCTGGTGGTGTCAATTTCCACCTGTTCAGTGACAAAATCATGTTCTTGAGGTGGTGGGTCATTGAGCATGACGTCAGCATCAGTCTCCTCGGGGTCTGGAGTTTTTTTCGATTCAGCCATGTTATCATCATCCAGTTTATTCAACCGAGCCTTCTTGCTTGGTCTGGGCTTAGCGCTAAGAAAAGTAAAACATGAGGGTCAATATAGCGTATAAAACACACGTCAAGGATAAAACAAGTGTATAGCTCACCCAAGAACCGTTTTGAGGGGTTGAAGTTTGGTGGCCGACGACTCGCCAGAAGATGAGTGAGAAGTACCCTGATAATTTGAATCAGACGGGTTAAGAGGTTGACAAAAACAACCCGCTTTGGGGCGTGAAGTGTCAAGGGGATAAGAGACCTCTGATCGGTGTTTCCGAACCGGAGTGTTCGGTAAACTGGCGGAGGAAACTACCTAACCGTTGTGCCGGGTTGTGCGACGAGCTTCGTGCTGCCGCGTCTTCACAAGAAAGTTCGAATCCAAGTAAGCAAGAGGATGAGAAAATTTTACTTTCCGGTTTGCTCGACGGATTTTTAGTGCTGGCAAAGGATTTGAATCGGAGGAAAGAACGATTACCTCTACGGCATCGGCTTGGCTGCCTTCAGCGTCGTCCTGACAATAATCATTATCAATGAGGTGTACGAAAAATGAACCAAGAGAGTCAAGTTCTACCTCTAATTCCGGGTTACCCACATCATCATCAGCTGGTAGCTCGGAGGATGCAGTGGTCCTTTTCTTGGCAGGTTTCTTAATAACCTTGGTCTTTGGGCGTTGTGGCTTGGCCGGCTTGTCTTGCGGCTTGGCCGGTTTTTCTTGAGGTTTCTTATTCCAAAACGGATCGTCACCCTGTCAAGAAAATAATCAAACTTTCAGAGAATACTTGGATGAAAGCAAATTAAGATGAAAAGATCATATGATTCTTACAGCGGGCAGTTTGTTGAAAGTGCAGAAAGGGAGTAGTCCGATTTGGGCACAGGCAGCCTCTGGTTCATTCAGCATCTTTTTTACAACCTCAGTAACTTCCGCATCTGTAAGCTGAATGTCAATGTGTCGCTGAGCATCCTTTAGACTCCCCGTGTACTCACACATCAAACCGGGGCGCCGGCTTAAGGGCAGAATACTCCAGCTTATCCAACAACGAGCAAAGTCAATTCCTGTCAAACCGTTTGCCATGAAGGCTCTAAGCTTTGATAGCTGAGGGGCATACTTGGCCCTTTCTTTGGCAGTCAACTTGGGAGGAAAAGGATGTGTGTTGCTAAGGCGTTTAGGACGGTAACCCGGCAGAGGGTTTTCATCAGTTGGAGATGTATCCTTGCAATAAAACCAGGTCTGGTTCCACTCCTTGGGGTGACTGTGAAGCTTGGGATGAGGAAAAGTAACTTCCTTCCTTTTCTGAACCGCCATTCCGCCCAATTCAGTGTTGGGTCCATCTGTGAATTCTGTGCGACAGTTTAAGTGAAAGAAATCCCTAAACAGTTCTACTGTAGGTTCCTCTTGTAGGTAAACCTCACAAAAAACTTGGAAGTGGCAGATGTTGGTCACAGAATTTGGACCGATGTCTTGAGGGCGCAGTTGAAAGCTGGCCAGTACATCCCGGAAATTTTTTGAACCGAGAGGGCTGAAACCCCGGCCTAGGTGATCAACAAACACAACTACCTCTCCATCCTTGGGTGTAGGAGGATTTTCCGGGCCAGGGACCCTCCAGTGGATGACATCTTTCTTCACTAAAACGCTCGTTTTAACGTAGTTGTTTAATTGTTCTTCAGTCACTCGAGAAGGAGCCCAATTGCATTCATAGACTTGCTTGGCCATGGCAACGAAAATCTGAAACATTATGTTTGCCGGTTTAAGATTTACAGTGGACAACTATACAGCGATATAAGGGTGTAAGCATGTTATTAAACCGGAGTTGGTTGTTCGTAAACCGGAGTTTACTGATGGAGACAGTATAATGGTGAAGTGCATTGGCGGTTCAACAGGGGACTAATGGTATCTACTGGGTCGTCATTTTTCTAAGGAGTTAAACCGCCTAATCTGGTATTGAAGATACAAGTCTAAAGATGCATAAGTGAAGGAAAAACAGGTTTCACAAGTTGGTATTATAATTTTGGATCTACCGCATGTCAGAAAATGAAAATATATTCAGACCTAAATATTGGTACCGAAGCAGTTGATGAAGGTTCAGATGGGATCTTCTACTTAAACGGGATGCATGGATGGAAAATAAGGGCTATGGCTATCATTGTACATGATGAATATCAAGGTTTGAATCAAAGAGCTATTACACAACGATGAACACCGACGAACACCGATGAACACTGAAACCCTAGAGATAGATCTATGGCGGAAGAAAAGAGAGATTACCAATGTTGATGGAAGATTAGAGAAGCGTTGCGATTCTCTGGTATGTTCAGGGTGATGCAGTGGCCGGAGTTGAGGCAGAAGCGACAGTCGACAGTGGCGGCGGAGCTCCAAAGGTCGGGCAGTGCAAGGAAGAGGATGAGGTGAAGAGATACAGGGGGATGGAAAGACCCTCTGGCCCTATTTATAAAGGCAAAAGAGAAGCGTCAGGCGCGAAAAGCATGGAGTCCAAAATTTGGATATGAGGCGGAGTTGTCACCTCGATTGTCGGAGGCCCATTAATGAATATGGGTTATACATAGTTTCAAAAAAACACAGATGACGTCATGGCGGTTTACCATGGTTCTAGAAGATGACGTCACGGCGGTTTACAAGATTATGAGAAGATGTTGAAGACGAGATTTTCTTAAGTATTGAGGATTGACATGAACCAGTTCAAATCAATCTGGGGCCTAATGTTGGGGATATTACCACTGGGTGTAAACCGGCCAGGAGAGGCCGGGTTAGCCCCATAAGTAATTCTGAAGCCCATGAAGATAGACGGTGATGCTTTATGAAGGCCCAGGGCCCAGAGCCGGTTTAAGGCCTACAGACATAAATCGGTGTTGATATATAAACTTGTGTTGTAAGATAGAAAGAGCAGAGAACGGGCCGGACACGTTTATGAGCCGGCCTCGGGATTCTGTAAACCGACGGGCGTCAACCCCTGTATATAAGGGGACGACCCGGCGGCGGTTCAGGACAACAGACAACAACTCGAGACTCAGGCAAAGCGTATTCGCTCCCTGGTCATCGAAACCCCAGCAATTCCATCACAACTAGACGCATGCTTTTACCTTCATCGTAAGGGGCCGAACTAGTATAAAACTCTCTTGCGTCCCTTGTCCGCTTTAACCCCTTTTAGCTAACCCGTAGCAATGGCTCCACGACTAAGTCCTCTCTCTAGGACATCTGCCGTCACAAAATTCAGATCCGTATGCATCTTGCAAATCTCTATATCTCCCACCTGGACTTGATCGCGGGTGGAATTGATGCGTCTCTTGATGTGCTTGGTTCTCTTTTGAAATCCGGATTCCTTTGCCAAGGCAATTGCACCAGTATTGTCACAAAAGATTTTCATTGTACCCGATGCACTAGGTATGACACCTAGATCAGATATGAACTCCTTCATATAGACTCCTTCATTTGCTGCTCCGAAGAAGCTATGTACTCCGCTTCACACGTGGATCCTGCCACGATGCTTTGCTTAGAACTACACCAACTGACAGCTCCACTGTTCAACAAAAACACGTATCCGGTTTGCGATTTAGAATCGTCCGGATCAGTGTCAAAGCTTGCATCGATGTAACCAGTTATGACGAGCTCTTTGTCACCTCCATAATTGAGAAACATATCCTTAGTACTTTTCAGGTATTTCAGGATGTTCTTGACCGCTGTCCAGTGATCCACTCCTGGATTACTTTGGTACCTCCCTGCTAAACTAATAGCAAGGCACAGATCAGGTCTGGTACACAGCATTGCATACATGATAGAGCATATGGTTGAAGCATGTGGAACACCTTTCATATTCTCTCTATCTTCTGCAGTGGTCGGGCATTGAGTGTGACTCAACTTCACACCTTGTAATACAGGCAAGAACCCTTTCTTTGCTTGATCCATTTTGAACTTCTTCAAAACTTTATCAAGGTATGTGCTTTGTGAAAGTCCAATTATGTGTCTTGATCTATCTCTATATATCTTGATGCCCAATATATAAGCAGCTTCACCAAGGTCTTTCATCGAAAAACTCTTATTCAAGTATCCTTTTATGCTATCCAGAAATTCTATATCATTTCCAATCAACAATATGTCATCCACATATAATATTAGAAATGCTACAGAGCTCCCACTCACTTTCTTGTAAATACAGGCTTCTCCAAAAGTCTGTATAAAACCAATGCTTTGATCACACTATCAAAACGTTTATTCCAACTCCGAGATGCTTGCACCAGTCCATAGATGGATCACTAGAGCTTGCGCACTTTGTTAGCATCCTTTGGATTGATAAAACCTTCAGGTTGCATCATATACAACTCTTCTTCCAGAAATCCATTCAGGAATGCACTCTTTACATCCATTTGCCAAATTTCATAATCATAAAATGCGGCAATTGCTAACATGATTCAGACGGACTTAAGCATCGCTACGGGTGAGAATGTCTCATCGTAGTCAACTCCTCAAACTTGTCGAAAACCTTTCGCAACAAGTCGAGCTTTGTAGATAGTAACATTACCGTCTGCGTCAGTCTTATTCTTGAAGATCCATTTATTCTCGATGGCTTGCCGATCATCGGGAAAGTCAACAAAAGTCCACACTTTGTTCTCATACATGGATCCCATCTCAGATTTCATGGCTTCAAGCCATTTTGCGGAATCTGGGCTCATCATCGCTTCCTCATAGTTCATAGGTGATGTCTACTACACAACCTTCTTCTTGTAGACGTTGTTGGGCCTCCAAGTGCAGAGGTTTGTAGGACAGTAGCAAATTTCCCTCAAGTGGATGACCTAAGGTTTATCAATCCATAGGAGGCGTAGGATGAAGATGGTCTCTCTCAAGCAACCCTGCAACCAAATAACAAAGAGTCTCTTGTGTCCCCAACACACCCAATACAATGGTAAATTGTATAGGTGCACTAGTTCGGCGAAGAGATGGTGATACAAGTGGTATATGGATGGTAGATAAAGGTATATGTAATCTGAAAATATAAAAACAGCAAGGTAACTAATGATAAAAGTGAGCGTAAACGGTATTGCAATGCGTGGAAATAAGGCCTAGGGTTCATACTTTCACTAGTGCAAGTCCTCTCAACAATAATAACATAATTGGATCATATAACTATGCCTCAACATGCAACAAAGAGTCACTCCAAAGTCACTAATAGCGGAGAACAAACGAAGAGATTATGGTAGGGTACGAAACCACCTCAAAGTTATTCTTTCCAATCAATCCTTTGGGCTATTCCTATAAGTGTCACAAACAGCCCTAGAGTTCATACTAGAATAACACCTTAAGACACAAATCAATCGAAACCCTAATGTCACCTAGATACTCCAATGTCACCTCAAGTATCCGTGGGTATGATTATACGATATGCATCACACAATCTCAGATTCATCTATTCAACCAACACAAAGGACCTCAAAGAGTGCCCCAAAGTTCGACCGGAGTATCACGACGAAAACGTGTGCCAACCCCTATGCATAGGTTCATGGGCGGAACCCGCAAGTTGATCACCAAAACATACATCAAGTGAATCACGTGGTATCCCATTGTCACCACAGATACGCACGACAAGACATACATCAAGTGTTCTCAAATCTTTAAAGACTCAATACGATAAGATAACTCCAAAGGGGAAACTCAATTCATTACAAGAGAGTAGAGGGGGGAGAAACATCATAGGATCCAAATATAATAGCAAAGCTCTCGATACATCAAGATCGTATCATCTCAAGAACACGAGAGAGAGAGGGATCAAACACATAGCTACTGGTACATACCCTCAGCCCCGAGGGAGAACTACTCCCTCCTCATCATGGAGAGCACCGAGATGATGAAGATGGCCACCGGAGAGGGATTGCCCCCTCCGGTAGGGTGCCGGAACGGGTCTAGATTGGCTTTCGGTGGCTACGGAGGCTTTCGACATTACTTGAACAGAGATTAGATCAGGAGTTGCGCCGCCAGAAGCCTCTGTAGCCACCGAAAACCAATCTAGACCCGTTCCGGCACCCTGCCGGAGGGGGAATCTTTCTCCGGTGGCCATCTTCATCATCCCGGTGCTCTCCATGATGAGGAGGGAGTCGTTCTCCCTCGGGCTGAGGGTATGTACCAGTAGCTATGTGTTTGATCTCTCTCTCTCGTGTTCTTGAGGTGATATGATCTTGATGTATCGCGAGCTTTGCTATTATATTTGGATCCTATGATGTTTCTTCCCCCCTCTACTCTCTTGTAATGGATTGAGTTTTCCCCTTGAAGTAATCTTATCGGATTGAGTCTTTAAAGATTTGAGAACACTTGATGTATGTTTTGCCGTGCGTATCTGTGGTGACAATGGGATACCACGTGATTCACTTGATGTATGTTTTGGTGATTAACTTGTGGGTTCCGCCCATGAACCTATGCATAGGGGTTGGCACACGTTTTCGTCGTGATTCTCCGGTAGAAACTTTGGGGCACTCTTTGAGGTCCTTTGTGTTGGTTGAATAGATGAATCTGAGATTGTGTGATGCATATCGTATAATCATCCCCACGGATACTTGAGGTGACATTGGAGTATCTAGGTGACATTAGGGTTTTGGTTGATTTTTGTCTTAAGGTGTTATTCTAGTATGAACTCTAGGGTTGTTTGTGACACTTATAGGAATAGCCCAACGGATTGATTGGAAAGAATAACTTTGAGGTGGTTTCGTACCCTACCATAATCTCTTCGTTTGTTCTCTGCTATTAGTGACTTTGGAGTGACTCTTTGTTGCATGTTGAGGGATAGTTATATGATCCAATTATGTTATTATTGTTGAGGTAACTTACACTAGCGAAAGTATGAACCCTAGGCCTTATTTCCACACATTGCAATACCGTTTACGCTCACTTTTATCATTAGATACCTTGCTGTTTTTATAATTTCAGATTACAAATACCTTTATCTACCATCCATATTGCACTTGTATCACCATCTCTTCGCCGAACTAGTGCACCCATACAATTTACCATTGTATTGGGTGTGTTGGGGACACAAGAAACTCTTTGTTATTTGGTTGCAGGGTTTCTTGAGAGAGACCATCTTCATCCTACGCCTCCTACGGATTGATAAACCTTAGGTCATCCACTTAAGGGAAATTTGCTACTGTCCTACAAACCTCTGCACTTGGAGGCCCAACAACGTCTACAAGAAGAAGGTTGTGTAGTAGACATCAAGCTATTTTCTGGCGCCGTTGCTGGGGAGGTGAGTGCTTGAAGGTATATCTTTAGATCTTGAAATCGAGTCTTTTAGTTTCTTGTTTTGTCACTAGTTTAGTTTATAAAAGAAAATTACAAAAAATGGAATTAAGTTTGTCTCATACGCTTCACCTTTTTAATATCTTTCGTGAGTATGATGGAAAGGATAATTGTGCTCAAGTGCTAGAAGAAGAAATCTATAAAATGTTTGGCACTAAATATTTGAATGATGAGCATGATTGGAATGTTGTTAGTATGAATTCCTTGAATATCCATTATGCTAATGATATGCAAAGCCACAAGCTTGGGGAAGCTATGTTTGATGAAGATGATATTTTTTGTCCCCCAAGTTTTGATGAGAAAATTTATTATGATGAAAGCATGCCTCCTATTTATGATGATTATATTGATGAAAGTGGATTTGGAGAGGTCATGACTTTATTTTGTGATGAATCCACTATTTTGGAAGAGGTTCCAATTGATTATGAGAACGAAGTTGCTATCTATGATGATTATTGTGATGACTTGTATGCTATAAAGAATAATGATATCCATGAAACTTGTCATCATGATTTTAGTTTTCAATTGGATTATGCCTCACATGATAATTATTTTGTTGAGTTTGCTCCCACTATTATTCATGAGAAGAATTTTGCTTGTGTGGAGAGTAATAAAATTTATATGCTTGTAGATCATGAAAAGAATGCTTTATGTGATAGTTATATTGTTGAATTCATTCATGATGCTACTAAAAATTATTATGAGGGAGGAATATATGCTTGTAGGAATTGCAATAATATCAAGTTTCCTCTCTATGTGCTTAAAACTTTGAAGTTATGCTTGTTTTGCCTTCCTATGCTAGTTGATTATTGTTCCCATAAGTTGTTTGCCCACAAAATCCCAATGCATAGGAAGTGGGTTAGACTTAAATGTGCTAGTCATATTCTTCATGATGCTCTCTTTATGTTACAATTCTTATTGCTTGTTGGGAGGCAACCCAATTTTTATTTTTATTCCTTGATTTTTGCTCCTGTTTAGTAATAAATAATTCATCTAGACTCTGTTTATATGTGTTTTTATGTTTTAAATTAGTGTTTGTGCCAAGTAGAACCGTTGGGAAGACTTGGGGAAAGTCTTGTTGATCTTGCTGTAAAAAACAGAAACTTTAGCGCTCACGAGAATTGCTGCCATTTTTATTGGAAAGTGCTATTTAGTTAATTCTTTTTGCAGATGATTAATAGATAAATTCATCAGGTACAGAAATTTATTTGAGAATTGTATGAGTTCCAGAAGTATACGTTTCATCCAGATTACTACAGACTGTTTTGTTTTTGACAGATTCTGTTTTTCATGTGTTGTTTACTTATTTTGATGAATCTATGGCTAGTAAAAGAGTTTATAAACCATAGATAATTTGGAATACCGTAGGTTTAACACCAATATAAATAAATAATTATTTCATTACAATACCTTGAAGTAGTGTTTTGTTTTCTTTCGCTAACGGAGCTTACGAGTTTTCTGTTAAGTTTTGTGTTGTGAAGTTTTCAAGTTTTGGGTAAGGATTCGATGGAGTATGGAATTAGGAGTGGCAAGAGCCTAATCTTGGGGATGCCCAAGGCACCCCAAGGTAATATTCAAGGACAACCAAGAGCCTAAGCTTGGGGATGCCCCGGAAGGCATCCCCTCTTTCGTCTTCGTTCATCGGTAACTTTACTTGGACCTATATTTTTATTTACCACATGATATGTGTTTTGCTTGGAGCATCATTTTATTTTATTTAGTTTTGCTTGATTTTATTTAGAACAATGTTTTGCATCTTTTATTTCAATAAAAGTGGCATTGATAGCCTTTACTATGCCTATGTTACAAGTATACATGTTGATGTTTGAAAACAGAAAGTTTACCGCTGTTGCAATAATTCCCTAGAAAAGTCAGGATGTGATAAAATGTTGAAACGTTTTGAATATTAAGCTCTGATAAATTTACTACAGTGGGAATTTTCTTTCATAATTTTTGGGGCTAGGTAAGTATGGATGTTGCAGCATTCTTTACAGACTATCCTGTTTAGGCAGATTGCTGTTGTAACGCCCTCAATGCGGCTATATCTCCCACGTGTCGAAGCACGACTTAGAGGCATAACCACATTGAAAGCAATGTCGCAAGTGAGGTAATCTTCACACAACCCAAGTAGTACAATAGGGAAAAAAATACATAGTTGGCTTACAATCGCCACTTCACACAATTACATGAATAAAACATTACATCATCCAGATACAATCAAGGTCCGACTACGGAACCAACAGAAAAGAAGAACCCCAAATGCGACAAAGGTCCCCGATCGACCCCAACTGGGCTCCACTACTGACCAACTAGAACGAAACAACACAAAGGACAAGGTCTTCATCGAGCTCCTCCTAAGCTTGGTTGCGTCATCTGCATGGACTCATCGGCACCTGCAAGCTGGTTTTTGGAAGTATCTGTGAGCCACAGGGACTCAGCAATCTCGCACCCTCACGATCAAGACTATTTAAGCTTATGGGTAAGGTAAAGGTATGAGGTGGAGCTGCAGCAAGCGGCTAGCATATATGGTGGCTAACATAAGCAAATGAGAGCGAGAAGAGAAGGAAAAGCATGGTCGATAAAAGTATGATCAAGAAGTGATCCTAAAACAACCTACGTCAAGCATAACTCCAACACCGTGTTCACTTCCCGGACTCTGCCGGAAAGAGACCATCACGGTTACACACGCGGTTGATTCGTTTTAATTAAGGTCAACTTCAGGTTTTCTACAACCGAACATTAACAAATTCCCATCTGCCCATAACCGCGGGCACGGCTTTCGAAAGTTCAAAACCCTGCAGGGGTGTCCCAACTTAGCCCATCACAAGCTCTCACGGTCAACGAAGGAATAGACCTCCTTCCGAGACGTTCCGATCAGACTCGGTATCCAGGTACAACAGGACATTTCGACAGGGTAAAACTAAACCAGCAACACCGCCCGAATGTGCCGAAAAATCCCGATAGGAGCTGCACATATCTCTTTCTCAGGGCACTCCGGATTGTCTAAACTTCTGGTAGGCCAGCCCAGAGTTACCCCTGGTGGCCACCGGCGGCTGACAAGTTGGACCAACACTCAGAGGAGCACTGGCCCGGGGGTTTAAAATAATGATGACCCTTGGGTGCGCGACCCCCAAGGGAAAAGAAAAGGCTAGGCGGCGAATGGTAAAACCAATGTTGGGCATTGCTGGAAGAGTTTTACTCAAGGCGAACTGTCAAGGGGTTCCCATTATTACCCAACCGCGTAAGGAACGCAAAATCCGGGAACATAACACCGATATGACGGAAACTAGGGCGGCAAGAGTGGAACAAAACACCAGGCATAAGGCCGAGCCTTCCACCCTTTACCAAGTACATAGATGCATTAATTAAATAAGATATAGTGTGATATCCCAACAAGTAAACATGTTCCAACAAGGAACAACATCTCCATGTTTCAACAAGGAACAAACTTCGATCTTCACCTGCAACTAACAACGCTATAAGAGGGGCTGAGCAAAGCGGTAACATAGCCAATCGACGGTTTGCTAGGACAAGGTGGGTTAGAGGCTTGGTTCAATAATATGGGAGGCATGGTAAGCAAGTGGTAGGTATCGCAGCATAGGCATAGCAAAAGAGCGAGCAACTAGCAAGCAAAGATAGAAGTGATTTCGAGGGTATGGTCATCTTGCCTGAAATCCCGCAAGGAAGAAGAACGAGTCCATGAAGAAGACAAACGGACATAGACGAACGGGTCCTCACAAACGCAACGTACCAGAACCCAACCCAAAGAAGCCAACACCAGCAAGAAGCACACAACATAGTAAACAACCAACACATGAACATGGTATGATATGCGCGATGCGGTATGCGATGCATATGCATGATTTGACAAGGAATGAAAGAACCTGGCCTCAACTTGGAAATCCAAGTGTGCCACTAGAAAGATGAGATGAAATCGCTTGAAAACGATATAAAGATCACCGGAATCGGAGTTACGGTTTGGAAATGGCAAGCAATTCAAATATGGCACCGGTCTGCGATTTACAGCAAGTAGCCATCTAAACGCAATGAGATGAACATGCTACAACACCCAAACATGGCAACAAAATACATGGAAGGGATCCATTTAAGATGCTTAACAAAAGTCTAGCACTGAGATACGGCCAATTCATCCATTAACAGGTTCAAACAAGCATGGCAAAAATGCATATGGTAAACAGATCTCAGACTTGGTGAAATTAACACTTGTCTGGAATCTCAGATCAGATAGCACTCTTCGGAGCATGAAAACTATATGCTAAAGGACCTGAACATGTAAAAGTAAAGCATGGAATGGAGCTACTCAAAGAGCTTAACAAAAGTCCCTTAGTGACCTTGAGCCAAAAGGGATCAGAAAATACAATTGCAAGCATGTGAACATGGCAAAAACATAATCAGTTCTCACACTTAGTGAAAACTGGAGCATGCTGAAACAGATATCAAGTAGGCATGTTTACGAGCTCGATGCACTCACCACAGAGCAAGTCATGACAATCTAAGCATACACCCATCAAGAATACACATAATGCAAGCTAGACATGGCAAGAACAATAGCATAGCATGCACGGATCAACTACAACATCACCAGCAAAATCGCTAACAAGTAGACAATCTGCTCGGATTCACGAAGTAGCAAAAGTAGAGCTCGATTGACTCAAGGTAGGGTGCTCCATAATTGCAAGCAAAGACATGGATGGATAGAGCACTACAATATTAACAAAACACCCTTACTGATCATCCTCAAAAGAGGCACGGATCACTAGGAAACAACATGAAAATATGGCCATATGAGATAAACAGGTCAAGGACTTAGTGGAAATGCTAAGTCCCTGAAATCAGCATTACCAAGTGCCTCGCTTTGCAAGCTTGTGCTAGTCACCACACACATCACAAAAATACATGGGTTGCACCTCTGAAAAGATGGCAAAACCCTTAACAAAACATATGTAGAGCTCATGGGCATATCATGCACACAATAATTATGGCAAAAATGACAAATATCTAAATGGAGCAGCAGATCTGGCAATTATCTCAAGTAGCACTCTTCTAATAGCATTTCGGGCATCAAGATGAACTCAAAATAAAATGATGCAATGAGATGAAATAATGTGCTCTCTGAGATGGACATTTTGATATGATATATGCCCAAAACGGAGCTACGGATGCGGAGTTACGACATGATAAACAAGGGCATATGGATCTGGGAATTTCAGGGACTTAGTGAAATTATACCTCCGCGAAAGTCAACGCGGGACGGAGGGATCCGGGACGGAGCGGTGCAGATATGAGATGGGACGTTTGGTTGGAGGGATGGGTGGATCTGATCTAGGCGGGGGTGTTGGGGCGGATCCGGCGAAGCTCGCCTCTCCGGCGACGAGCATGAGGGCGGCGGCGCCATTGCCGGCGTGGGAGCGGGGCGGCGCTCTCCGGCGAAGTTGACCGCGGCCGGATCCGTGTGGCGACAAGACGGTGGCAAGCATATGTGGCGGCGGCGCTGCGGGATCCAGGCGGCGCGAGATGTGCCGGTGCGGGCGGCCGGTGGCGCACGCCGGAGCGGCGGCGGCGCAGAGGGAGGACGGCGGCGGCGGCCATGCGGGGAGTCGGGGAGGCGCGGGCGCGGGACGCCTACGGCTCGCGGCGGCGGCGCTGATGTGTCGCGACGTGATTCGTCGGAGTGAGGTGGGTGGAGGCGGTGGACACGTCCGGTCCGGGACGGACATGTCCCGCGGCGTGCGGGGGGGGGGATGATTAGGGTTTCATCTGCGCGAATTTCGGGAGGGGAGCACATATTTATAGGTAGAGGGAGCTAGGAGAGTCCAAATGAGGTGCGGTTTTTGGCCACGTGGTCGTGATCGAACGACCGAGACGATGGAGGAGGTTTAGGTGGGTTTTGGGCCAAATTGGAGGGGTGTTGGGCTGCAACACACACGAGGCCTTTTCGGTCCCTCGGTTAACCGTTGGAGTATCAAACGAAGTCCAAATGGTACGAAACTTGACAGGCGGTCTACCGGTAGTAAACCAAGGCCGCTTGGCAAGTCTCGGTCCAATCCGGAAATGTTTAACCCCCACACATGAGAAGAAGGTAGAAATGACCACCGGAGGAGAACGGAGCGCCGGATTGCAAAACAGACAACGGGAAAAATGCTCGGATGCATGAGACAAACACATATGCAAATGAAATGCACATGATGACATGATATGCAATGCATGACACGCAAGCAATGACAAAGCAACAACGGAGAATAACTGGAGGACACCTGGCACATCGGTCTCGAGGCGTTACAGCTGTTATGTTTGCATTGTTTACATATGTTTGCTTCTTTAATGATTCTATTTGAGGATAAGACTATTAAATATACAGAGGAATTTAGCATGCAATGTTGAATAATAAGTTTAGTGATTTGCTACAGTAGAGTATGATAAGGTTTTGGCAATGCTTTATACTAACTTATCTCACGAGTCCTTGTTGAGTTTTGTGTGGATGAAGCTTTTGAGATTTAGGGAGACCGTGATATGAGAGGAATTAAGGAGACACAAAAGCTCAAGCTTGGGGATTCCCAAGGCATCCCAAGATAATATTTCAAGAAGTCTCAAGCATCTAAGCTTGGGGATGCCCCGGTTGGCATCCCACCTTTGTTCTTCAACAACTATCGGTTAGTTTCGGTTGATCCTAAGTTTTTGCTTCTTCACATGATGTTTGCCATTCTTAGAATGTCATTTTATTTTGCTTTGCTTGCTGTTTGAATAAAATACCAAGATCTTAAATTCTTAAATGTTAGAGAGTCTTCACATAGTTGCATAATTATTCAACTACTCATTGATCTTCACTTATATCTTCCGGAGTAGTTTGTCATTTGCTCTAGTGCTTCACTTATATCTTTTAGAGCATGGTGGTAGTTTTATTTTGAAGAAATAGATGAACTCTCATGCTTCACTTAGATTATTTTGAGAGTCTTAAATATCATGGTAATTTGCTTAAAATCCTAATATGCTAGGTATACAAGATTAGTAAAAACTTTCATATAGAGTATTGAATACTAAGAGAAGTTTGATGCTTGATGATTGTTTTGAGATATGGAGGTAATAATATCAAAGTTGTGCTAGTTGAGTAGTTGTGAATTTGAGAAATGCTTGTGTTGAAGTTTCCAAGTCCCGTAGCATGCACGTATGGTGAACGTTGTGTAACAAATTTGAAACATGAGGTGTTATTTGATTGTCTTCCTTATGAGTGGCGGTCGGGGATGAGCGATGGTCGGGGATGAGCGATGGTCTTTTCCTACCAATCTATCCCCCTAGGAGCATGCGCGTAGTGCCGAGGTTTTTGATGACTTGTAGATTTTCGCAATAAGTATGTGAGTTATTTATGACTAATGTTGAGTCCATGGATTATACACACTCTCACCCTTCCATCCTTGCTAGCCTCTTCGGTACCGTGCATTGCCCTTTCTCACATTGAGAGTTGGCGCAAACTTCGTCGGTGCATCCAAACCCCGTGATATGATATGCTCTTTCACACATAAACCTCCTTATATCTTCCTCAAAACAGCCACCATACCTACCTATTATGGCATTTCCATAGCCATTCCGAGATATATTGTCATGCAACTTTCCATCATTCCGTTCATCATGACACATTCATCATTGTCATATTGCTTAGCATGATCATGTAGTTGACATAGTATTTGTGGCAAAGCCATCGTTCATAATTCTTTCATACATGTCACTCTTGGTTCATTGCATATCCCGGTACACTGCCGGAGGCATTCATATAGAGTCATCTTTGTTCTAGTATCGAGTTGTAATCATTGAGTTGTAAATAAATAGAAGTGTGATGATCATCATTATTAGAGCATTGTCCCAAGTGAGGAATAAAAAAGTGAAAGGCCATAAAAAAGAGAAGGCCCCAAAAAAAGAGAAACGCCATAAAAAAGGGAAGGCCTAAAAAATGAAAATGAGAGAAAAAGCGAGAAGGGACAATGCTACTATCCTTTTTCCACACTTGTGCTTCAAAGTAGCACCATGATCTTCATAGTAGAGAGTCTCTTGTTTTGTCACTTCCATATACTAGTGGGAATTTTTCATTATAGAACTTGGCTTGTATATTCCAACAATGGGCCTCCTCAAGTGCCCTAGGTCTTCGTGAGCAAGCAAGTTGGATGCACACCCACTAGTTTCTTTTGTTGAGCTTTCATACATTTATAGCTCTAGTGCATCCGTTGCATGGCAATCCCTACTCCTTGCATTAACATCAATCGATGGGCATCTCCATAGCCCATTGATTAGCCTCGTTGATGTGAGACTTTCTCTTTTGTCTTCTCCACATAACCCCTCATTATTCTATTCCACCCATAGTGCTATATCCATGGCTCGCGCTCATGTATTGCATGAAAGTTTATAGGTTTGAGATTACTAAAGTATGAAACAATTGCTTGGCTTGTCATCGGGGTTGTGCATGATGAGAGCATTCTTGTGTGACGAAAATGAAACATGACTAAACTATATGATTTTGTAGGGATGAACTTTCTTTGGCCATGTTATTTTGAGAAGACATAATTGCTTAGTTAGTATGCTTGAAGTATTATCATTTTTATGTCAATATGAACTTTTGTCTTGAATCTTTCGGATCTGAATATTCATACCACAATTAAGAAGAATTACATTGAAATTATGCCAACTAGCATTCCACATCAAAAATTCTTTCTTTTATCATTTACCTACTCGAGGACGAGCAGGAATTAAGCTTGGGGATGCTTGATACGTCTCCAACGTATCTATAATTTTTGATTGCTCCATGCTATGTTATCTACTATGGGAATATTGGGCTTTATTATCCACTTTTATATTATTTTTGGGACTAACCTATTAACCGGAGGCCCAGCCCAGAATTGTTGTTTTTTGCCTATTTTAGTGTTTCGAAGAAAAGGATAATTCCAGATTACCAATACCTTTATCTACCATCCATATTGCACTTGTATCACCATCTCTTCGCCGAACTAGTGCACCTATACAATTTACCATTGTATGGGGTGTGTTGGGGACACAAGAGACTCTTTGTTATTTGGTTGCAGGGTTGCCTGAGAGAGACCATCTTCATCCTACTCCTCCTGCAGATTGATAAACCTTAGGTCATCCACTTAAGGGAAATTTGCTACTGTCCTACAAACCACTGCACTTGGAGGCCCAACAACGTCTACAAGAAGAAGGTTGTGTAGTAGACATCAATGATTTCCCATGAACTCCGATCCAGCAGAGCTTCACGGGAGAGCTTCGTCAGCACGACGGCGTGATGATGGTGATGATGTTGCTACCGACACAGGGCTTTGCCTAAGCACCACTACGATATGACCGAGGTGGATTATGGTGGAAGGGGGCACCGCACATGGCTTGGAACAATCAACTTGTGTGTCCTAGGGTGCCCCCTGCCCCCGTATATAAAGGAGCAAGGGGGAGGCCAGCCGGCCCTTGGGGCACGACAAGGAGGGGGAGGGGAGTCCTACTCCTAGTAGGAGTAGGTTCCCCCCCCTTTCCTAGTCCTACTAGGAGAAGAAGGAAGGGGAGGGAGAGGGAGAGGGAAAGAGGGGCCGCGCCCCCCTCCCCTAGTCTAATTCGGACTCCTCATGGGAGGGGGCGCACCACCTCCTGGGCTGCTGCCCTCTCTCTCCCCTCAGGCCCACTAAGGCCCAATACTTCCCCGGGGGTTCCGGTAACCCCTCCGACACTCCAGTTTTCTCTGAAACCACCCGGAACACTTCCGTTGTCTGAATATAGCTGTCCAATATATCAATCTTTATGTCTCGACTATTTCGAGACTCCTCGTCATGTCCATGATCACATCTGGGGCTCCAAACTACCTTAGGTACATCAAATCACATAAACTCATAATACCGATCGTCATCGAACGTTAAGCGTGCGGACCCTACGGGTTCGAGAACTATGTAGACATGACCAAGACTCGTCTCCGGTCAATAATCAATAGCGGAACCTGGATGCTCATATTGGTTCCTACATATTCTACGAAGATCTTTATCGGTCAAACCGCATAACAACATACATTGTTCCCTTTGTCATCGGTATGTTACTTGCCCGAGATTCGATCATCGGTATCCTCATACCTACCTCAATCTCATTATCGGCAAGTCTCTTTACTCGTTTCATAATGCATCATCCCGCAACTAACACATTAGTCACATTGCTTGCATGGCTTATAGTGATGTGCATTACTGAGAGGTCCCAGAGATACCTCTCCGACAATCGGAATGACAAATCCTAGTCAACAAGTACCATCGGAACATGTATAAGTCATGAAGAAAGCAATAGCAGTAAACTAAAATGTTCAAGTGCTAGGCTAAAGGAATGGGTCAAGTCAATCACATCATTCTCCTAATAATGTGATCTCGTTTATCAAATGACAACTCATGTATATGGTTAGGAAACTTAACCATCTTTAATAAATGAGCTAGTCAAGTAGAGGCATACTAGTGACACTCTGTTTGTATATGTATTCACACATGTATTATGTTTCCGGTTAATACAATTCTCGCATGAATAATAAACATTCATCAGGAAATAAGGAAATAAATAATAACTTTATTATTGCCTCTAGGGCATATTTCCTTCACGAACATATCCGTCCAATATATCAATCTTTATGTCTCGACCATTTCGAGACTCCTCGTCATGTCCGTGATCACATCCGGGACTCCGAACTACCTTCCGTACATCAAAACACATAAACTCATAATACCGATCGTCATAGAACGTTAAGCGTGCGGACCCTACGGGTTCGAGAACTATGTAGACATGACCGAGACTCATCTCCGGTTAATAACCAATAGCAGAACCTGGATGCTCATATTGGTTCCTACATATTCTACGAAGATCTTTATCGGTCAAGCCGCATAACAACATACGTTGTTCCCTTTGTCATCGGTATGTTACTTGCCCGAGATTCGATCATCGGTATCTCAATACCTAGTTCAATCTCGTTAACGGCAAGTCTCTTTACTTGTTCTATAATGCATCATCCCGCAACTAACTCATTAGTTACATTGCTTGCAAGGCTTATAGTGATGTGCATTACCGAGTGGGCCCAGAGATACCTCTCCAACAATCGGAGTGACAAATCCTAATCTCGATCTATGCTAACTCAACAAACACCATCGGAGACAATTGTAGAGCATATTTATAATCATCCAGTTACGTTGTGACGTTTGATAGCACACTAAGTGTTCCTCCGGTATTCGGGGGTTGCATAATCTCATAGTCATAGGAACATGTTTAAGTCATGAAGAAAGCAATAGCAACAAACTAAACGATTAAGTGCTAAGCTAACGGAATGGGTCAAGTCAATCACATCATTCTCTAATGATGTGATCCCGTTAATCAAATGACAACTCATGTCTATGGCTAGGAAACTTAACCATCTTTGATTCAACGAGCTAGTCAAGTGGAGGCATACTAGTGACACTATGTTTGTCTATGTACTCACACATGTACTAAGTTTCCGATTAATACAATTCTAGCATGAATAATAAAAATTTATCATGATATAAGGAAATATAAATAACAACTTTATTATTTCCTCTAGGGCATATTTCCTTCAAAATAACACAAAGCTATTCTTTCCGTTCGATCTATCCTAGAGTTCATTCTAAAATAACACCAAAGAAAATTCATATTCATAATACTCAATCCAACACAAAGAACTTCAAAGAGTGCCCCAAGATTTCTACTAGAGAAACAAAGAAAAGAACGTGCATCAACCCCTATGCATAGATTACCCCAATGTCACATCGGGAATCCGCGAGTTGAGTGCCAAAACATATATCAAGTGAATTAATACGATACCCCATTCTCACCACGAGTATTCAATTGCAATACATATATCAAGTGTTCTCAAATCCATAAAAGTATTCAATCCGATAACAACGAAATCTCAAAGGGAAAAACTCAATTCATCACAACAAGATAGAGAGGGGAAAACACCATATGATCCGACTATATTAACAAAGCCCGTGATACATCAAGATCATGACATCTCAAGAACATGAGAGAGAGAGAGATTAAACACATAGCTACTGGTACAAACCCTCAGCCCCGAGGGTGGACTACTCCCTCCTCATCGTGGTGGCTGCCGGGATGATGAAGATGGCCACCGGAGATGATTCTCCCCTCCGACAGGGTGCCAAAAAGGGTCTTGATTGGTTTTTGGTGGCTACCGAGCCTTGCAGCAACGGAATTTCTGATCTAGGTTAACCCCGAGGGTTTCTGGAATTTTTGGGAATTTATAGGGTAAAGAGGGGGTGCGGGAGGCCACCGAGGTGGGCACAACCCACCAGGGTGCGCCTGGGCCCCCCAGGCGCACCCTGGTGGGCTATTCCCTCCTCGGGGAACCCCCCAGGTGCTGCTCTGGCCCATCAGGAGTCTTCTGGTCCATAAAAAATCTCCAAAAAGTTTCACGGTGTTTGGACTCCGTTTGATATTGATTTCCTGCGATGTAAAAAACCAAGCAAAAAACAGCAACTGACACTGGGCACTGGGTCAATAGGTTAGTCCAATATAAAGTTGCTATAAAATGATTGTAAAACATCCAAGAATGATAATATAACAGCATGAATACTTCATAAATTATAGATATGTTGGAGACGTATCAGCATCCCCAAGCTTAATTCCTACTCGTCCTCGAGTAGGTAAATGATAAAAGAAATAATTTATGAAGTGTGAATTCTAGCAAAGTGCATAAGTTTGATCAATGATAATTTCAATCACTTTTCCTAGCATCATAACAACAATTATTTCTTATAAAACTTCTCATGTTAAAGTAGCAACCAATTCACATGTTAAGGTTCAGACAATGAACTCTGTTGAAACTCAACAACCTATGTTCTCAGTCACCAAGCAATTGCAATTCAACTTATTCAACAGAGTCTAAGTAAGAGCTCCACATACTCAACCATCATATAGTATTCTATGATTGCTAACACTCACCTCATACTCATGAGCAAAACGTTTCAACCGGACACATAGAAAGATAGGGGCTTATAATTTTGCCTCACAACGTATTCACCTCAAGGGTGATGTCAAATTTGGTTGCAGGGTTGCCTGAGAGAGACCATCTTCATCCTACGCCTCCTACGGATTGATAAACCTTAGGTCATCCACTTAAGGGAAATTTGCTACTGTCCTACAAACCTCTGCACTTGGAGGCCCAACAACGTCTACAAGAAGAAGGTTGTGTAGTAGACATCACTGATGTCCCATGAACTCCGATCCAGCAGAGCTTCACGGGAGAGCTCCGTCAACACAACGGCGTGATGACGGTGATGATGTTGCTACCGACGCAGGGCTTTGCCTAAGCACCGCTACGATATGATCGAGGTGGATTATGGTGGAAGGGGGCACCGCACATGGCTTGGAACAATCAACTTGTGTGTCCTAGGGTGCCCCCTGCCCCCGTATATAAAGGAGCAAGGGGGAGGCCGGCCGGCCCTTGGGGCACGCCAAGGAGGGGGGAGTCCTCCTCCTAGTAGGAGCAGGGCTCCCCTTTCCTAGTCCAACTAGGAAGAGGGAAGGGGGAAGGAAAGAGAGGGAGAGGGAGAGGGAAAGAGGGGCCGCGCCCGCCTCCCCTAGTCTAATTCAGACTCCTCATGGGAGGGGGCGCGCCACCTCCTGGGCTGCTGCCCTCTCTCTCCCCTCAGGCCCACTAAGGCCCAATACTTCCCCGGGGGGTTCCGGTAACCCCTCCGACACTCTGGTTTTCTCCGAAACCACCCGGAACACTTCTGTTGTCTGAATATAGTTGTCCAATATATCAATCTTTATGTCTCGACTATTTCGAGACTCCTCGTCATGTCCGTGATCACATCCGGGGCTCCAAACTACCTTAGGTACATCAAATCACATAAACTCATATTACCGATCGTCATCGAACGTTAAGCGTGCGGACCCTACGGGTTCGAGAACTATGTAGACATGACCAAGACTCGTCTCCGGTCAATAATCAATAGCGGAACCTGGACGCTCATATTGGTTCCTACATATTCTACGAAGATCTTTATCGGTCAAACCGCATAACAACATACGTTGTTCCCTTTGTCATCGGTATGTTACTTGCCCGAGATTCGATCATCGGTATCCTCATACCTACCTCAATCTCATTACCGGCAAGTCTCTTTACTCGTTTCATAATGCATCATCCCGCAACTAACTCATTAGTCGCATTGCTTGCATGTCTTATAGTGATGTGCATTACTGAGAGGTCCCAGAGATACCTCTCCGACAATCGGAATGACAAATCCTAGTCAACAAGTACCATCGGAGACACCTGTAGAGCACCTTTATAATCACTCAGTTACGTTGTGACGTTTGGTAGCACACAAAGTGTTCCTCCGATAATCGGGAGTTGCGTAATCTCATAGTCATAGGAACATGTATAAGTCATGAAGAAAGCAATAGCAGTAAACTAAAACGTTCAAGTGCTAGGCTAAAGGAATGGGTCAAGTCAATCACATCATTCTCCTAATAATGTGATCTCGTTTATCAAATGACAACTCATGTCTATGGTTAGGAAACTTAACCATCTTTAATAAATGAGCTAGTCAAGTAGAGGCATACTAGTGACACTCTGTTTGTATATGTATTCACACATGTATTATGTTTCCGGTTAATACAATTCTAGCATGAATAATAAACATTAATCAGGAAATAAGGAAATAAATAATAACTTTATTATTGCCTCTAGGGCATATTTCCTTCACGAACATATCCGTCCAATATATCAATCTTTATGTCTCGACCATTTCGAGACTCCTCGTCATGTCCGTGATCACATCCGGGACTCCGAACTACCTTCCGTACATCAAAACACATAAACTCATAATACCGATCGTCATAGAACGTTAAGCGTGCGGACCCTACGGGTTCGAGAACTATGTAGACATGACCGAGACTCATCTCCGGTTAATAACCAATAGCAGAACCTGGATGCTCATATTGGTTCCTACATATTCTACGAAGATCTTTATCGGTCAAGCCGCATAACAACATACGTTGTTCCCTTTGTCATCGGTATGTTACTTGCCCGAGATTCGATCATCGGTATCTCAATACCTAGTTCAATCTCGTTAACGGCAAGTCTCTTTACTTGTTCTATAATGCATCATCCCGCAACTAACTCATTAGTTACATTGCTTGCAAGGCTTATAGTGATGTGCATTACCGAGTGGGCCCAGAGATACCTCTCCAACAATCGGAGTGACAAATCCTAATCTCGATCTATGCTAACTCAACAAACACCATCGGAGACAATTGTAGAGCATATTTATAATCATCCAGTTACGTTGTGACGTTTGATAGCACACTAAGTGTTCCTCCGGTATTCGGGGGTTGCATAATCTCATAGTCATAGGAACATGTTTAAGTCATGAAGAAAGCAATAGCAACAAACTAAACGATTAAGTGCTAAGCTAACGGAATGGGTCAAGTCAATCACATCATTCTCTAATGATGTGATCCCGTTAATCAAATGACAACTCATGTCTATGGCTAGGAAACTTAACCATCTTTGATTCAACGAGCTAGTCAAGTGGAGGCATACTAGTGACACTATGTTTGTCTATGTACTCACACATGTACTAAGTTTCCGATTAATACAATTCTAGCATGAATAATAAAAATTTATCATGATATAAGGAAATATAAATAACAACTTTATTATTTCCTCTAGGGCATATTTCCTTCAAAAATAACACAAAGCTATTCTTTCCGTTCGATCTATCCTAGAGTTCATTCTAAAATAACACCAAAGAAAATTCATATTCATAATACTCAATCCAACACAAAGAACTTCAAAGAGTGCCCCAAGATTTCTACTAGAGAAACAAAGAAAAGAACGTGCATCAACCCCTATGCATAGATTACCCCAATGTCACATCGGGAATCCGCGAGTTGAGTGCCAAAACATATATCAAGTGAATTAATACGATACCCCATTCTCACCACGAGTATTCAATTGCAATACATATATCAAGTGTTCTCAAATCCATAAAAGTATTCAATCCGATAACAACGAAATCTCAAAGGGAAAAACTCAATTCATCACAACAAGATAGAGAGGGGAAAACACCATATGATCCGACTATATTAACAAAGCCCGTGATACATCAAGATCATGACATCTCAAGAACATGAGAGAGAGAGAGATTAAACACATAGCTACTGGTACAAACCCTCAGCCCCGAGGGTGGACTACTCCCTCCTCATCGTGGTGGCTGCCGGGATGATGAAGATGGCCACCGGAGATGATTCTCCCCTCCGACAGGGTGCCAAAAAGGGTCTTGATTGGTTTTTGGTGGCTACCGAGCCTTGCAGCAACGGAATTTCTGATCTAGGTTAACCCCGAGGGTTTCTGGAATTTTTGGGAATTTATAGGGTAAAGAGGGGGTGCGGGAGGCCACCGAGGTGGGCACAACCCACCAGGGTGCGCCTGGGCCCCCCAGGCGCACCCTGGTGGGCTATTCCCTCCTCGGGGAACCCCCCAGGTGCTGCTCTGGCCCATCAGGAGTCTTCTGGTCCATAAAAAATCTCCAAAAAGTTTCACGGTGTTTGGACTCCGTTTGATATTGATTTCCTGCGATGTAAAAACAAGCAAAAAACAGCAACTGACACTGGGCACTGGGTCAATAGGTTAGTACCAAAAAATGATATAAGGTTGCTATAAAATGATTGTAAAACATCCAAGAATGATAATATAACGGCATGAATACTTCATAAATTATAGATATGTTGGAGACGTGTCAACATCCCCAAGCTTAATTCCTACTCGTCCTCGAGTAGGTAAATGATAAAAGAAATAATCTATGAAATGTGAATGCTAGCAAAGTGCATAAGTTTGATCAATGATTATTTCAATCACTTTTCCTAGCATCATAACAACAATTCTTTCTTATAAAACTTCTCATGTTAAAGTAGCAACCAATTCACATGTTAAGGTTCAAAGAATGAATTCTCTTGAAACTCAACAACCTATGTTCTCAGTCACCAAGCAATTGTAATTCAACTTATTGAACATAGTTTAAGTAAGAGCTCCACATACTCAATCATCATATAGTCTTCTATGATTTCTAACACTCATTGCATACACATGAGCAAAACGTTTCAACCGGACACATAGAAAGATAGGGGCTTATTGTTTTGCCTCCCAATGTATTCACCTGAAGAGTGATGTCAACAATAATAACTCATGCTACCCATATTCAACTAGACATATGTGCCTAGATCTTTCCTCACCACATGATGCTTGCCAAAAGAGAAAAATAAAAAGGAATGGAGATAAAAACTTTGACCCTTTGCATAAAAGTAAATACTGAAAAGTAAAAGATAAGCCCTTCGCAGAGGGAAGCAGAGGTTGCCATGTGCTTATTTTTTTGTATGCTCAACCCCTTAGTGCAAAAGAAAGTCACGCTATATTGCCCCTTATGATAGCAACCTTTACTATGCAGTCCGTCGCTTTTATTCTTTGCCATCACAAGTTTGTACAACACTCAATTTTCTCTTACAGATCTAACACTTTTAGAAGCAATTTTTATTGCCTTATTGCACCGATGACAACTTACTTGAAGGATCTTATTCAATCCCTAGGTAGGTATGGTGGACTCTTGAAAATAAGATTTGGGTTTAAGGGTTTTTGTATGCACAAGTAGTATCTCAACTTGGTGCAGAATTTTTGGCTAGCCAAGATGGGGGCAAGCACCACATGTTGAAGGATCTATGACAATATAACTTCTATGTGAATATGAACAAACATAAACCATTATGTTGTCTTCCTTGTCCAACGTCAACAATTTTGGCATATAATATTTTGATGGGGGCTCACAATCACAAAAGATTTCCAAGATAGTATATTTGCATGTGAAAGTTCTCTTCCTTATACTAATTATTCATGAAGTGCTTGTATGACCAATATTGTGATTGTCAAGCTTCAAAAGATTTCACTTCCTAAACCCAATGTGAAGCTACCACTAGGCATGATATAATTTCAACTTCATGGCATTCAATTTATTCAACAATTTACTCACAGGATATAAGTGAAGCACAAGAGTAAATGACAAGCTACTCCAAAAAGATATATGTGAAGACCATGAGCATAATATTTCTTTCTCTCAAATTAATTTAAGTGAAGCAAGAGAGAATTTCTTCAAAAATGATAAAACACACCGTGCTAAAAAAGATATAAGTGAAGCACTAGAGCAATTCCACAGAAAAGAGCTTCGTTGACGGATGTGCGTGCCGCTTACCTAGCCTCCATGGCAACTATTTGAGGACTTTATTTTATTTAAAAACTTTCAGATCTAAGTACTTTATTAAAACAACAAGAAAAAAAATGGCATTCCAAAGATATCACAACTCATGTGAAGAAGCAAAAGCTTAGGCTCAACTGATACTAACCGATAATTGTTGAAGAAGAAAGGTGGGATGCCTACCGGGGCATCCCCAAGATTAGATGCTTGAGACTTATTGAGTATTATCTTGGGATGCCTTGGGCATCCCCAAGGTTGAGCTTTTGTGTCTCATTAATTCTTCTAATATCACGGTTTCCCTAAATCTTAAAAGCTTCATCCACACAAAACTCAACAAAAGCTCGTGAGATAAGTTAGTATAAACCAATGCAAAAACCTTATCATTCTCTACTGTAGCAAATCACTAAAGTTATTATTCAACATTGCATAATAAATTCCTCTGCATATTTAATATTCCTATCCACAAATAGAGTCATTAAACAAGCAAATATGCAAACAATGCCACCATAACAGCAATCTGCCAAAACAGTACAGTCTGTAAAGAATGCAAGAGTAACAATACTTATTAAGCTCCAAAAATTATGAAAATTTTACCACACTGTAGAAAATTTATCAGATATTATTTTGCAAAAAGTTTCAACATTTTATCACATTCTGACCTTTCTAGGGAAATGTTTCAACATCGATAAACTTTCTGTTTTCAAACAGCAACATGTAGACTTGCAAAGTAAGCATAGCAAAGGCTATACTTGACATTTTTATTGAAATAAAAGATGAAAAACATTATTCCAAATAACATCAAGCAAATCCTAACAAAATAAATTGACACTCCAAGTAAAACACATATCATGCGGTGAATGAAAATATAGCTCCAAGTAAGGTTACCGATAATGTTGGAGACGAAAGAGGGGATGCCCCGGAAGGTATCCCCAAGCTTAGTTGCTTGGATCTTCCTTGAATATCACCTTGGGTGCATTGGGAATCCCCAATCATAGGGTCTTGTCAATCCTTATTCTCCTCATATCGACATCTCACCCAAAACTTGAAAACTTCAATCACACAAAACTTAACGGAAATTTGTGAGATAGGTTAGTGTGATGAAGAGCAAACCATTTCACTTTGGTACTGTCAAAGACAAGATTCATAATTGTTTACACACAATTCCTACTGTAGCATAACATTTTCACAATTTATATTGAGCAATATAAGCCATAGAAACTAGGAAACAAGCAAACTATGCATTGAAAACATAATCTATCAAAAACAGAACAGTCAGTAGTAATATGTACTCAAACCATACTTCTGCTACTCCAAAAATTATCAAAAAATTAGGAAAACGTGAACAATTTGTATATTAATCTTATGCAAAACTAATCAACTCAAAATCTCTCTTCTGTTAAAAATGAGAATTGTTTTCGTGAACGCAAAAGTTTATGTTTTTCAGCAAGATCAAAACTATCATCCAACATGATCACAAAGGCTTTACTTGGCACTTTATTGAAACAAAAGCAGTAAAACATGATTAATACAGTAGGATAATCATGTGAACACACAAAAACAGTAGGTAAAAGTTTTGGGTTGTCTCCCAACAAGCGCTTTTCTTTTACGCCTTTTTAGCTAGGCATGATGATTTCAATGATGCTCGCGTAAAAGTAAAGAATCGAAACATAAAGAGAGCATCATGAAGCATATGACTAGCAAAATTAAGTCTAACCCACTTCATATGCATACGGACTTTGTGAGCAAATAACTTATGGGAACAAGAATCAACTAGCATAGGAAGGCAAAACAAGCATAACTTCAAAACTTTCAACACATAGAGAGGAAACTTGATATTATTGAAATACCTACAAGAATATGTTCCTATCTCATAATAATTTTTAGTAGCAACATGAATGAATTCAACAATATAGCTATCACATAAAGCATTCTTTTCATGATGCATAAGCATATAAATTTTATTACTCTCCACATAAGCAAATTTATTCTCATCAATAGTAGTGGGAGCAAACTCAACAAAATAACTATCATGTGATTGAAAATTAAAATCATGATGACAAGTTTCATGGTTATCATTATTCTCTATAGCATACATGTCATCACCATAATCATCATATATAGGAACTTTGTTGTCATAATCAAATGCAACCTCTTCCAAAATAGTGGATTCATCATTAAATAAAGTCATGACCTCTCCAAATCCACTTTCATCACTATAATCATCATAAATAGGAGGCATGCAATCATTATAATAAATTTGCACATCAAATCTTGGGGGACTAAAAATATCATCTTCATCGAACATAGCATCCCCAAGCTATGGCTTTGCATATCATTACCATCATGGATATTCAAAGAATTCATACTAACAACATTGCAATCATGCTCATCATTTATACCAAACATTCTATTGAATTCTTCTTCTATAAATTGAGCACAATTTTCCTTTCCATCATTTTCACGAAAGACATTATAAAGATGATCAATAATATGATGTAACCTCAATTCCATTTTTATGTTGTTTTCTGTTATAGACCAAACTAGTGATAAAACAAGAAACTAAAAGATTCGATTGCAAGATCTAAAGATATGCCTTCAAGCACTCACCTCCCCGGCAACGGTGCCAGAAAAGAGCTTGATGTCTACTACGCAACTTTATTCTTGTAGACACGTGTTGGGCCTCCAAGCGCAGAGCTTTGTAGGACAGTAGCAATTTTCCCTCAAGTGGATGACCTAAGGTTTATCAATCCGTGAGAGGTGTAGGATGAAGATGGTCTCTCTCAAATGACACTGCAAAAAAATACAAGAAATCTCTTATGTCCCCAACACACCCAATACAATGGCAAATTGTATAGGTGCACTAGTTCGGCGAAGAGATGGTGATAAAAGTGTAATATGGATGGTAGAAATATATTTTTATAATCTGAATAAATAAAAACATCAAGGTAGCAAATAGTAAACGGGCACAAAAACGGTATTGCAATGCTTGAAAATAAGGCCTAGGATTCGTACTTTCACTAGTGAAACCTCTCAACAATGCTAATATAATTGGATCATATAACCATCCCTCAAAGTGCGATGAAGAATCACTCCAAAGTTCCTATCTAGCAGATAACATAAGAATAAATTGTTTGTAGGGTACGAAACCACCTCAAAGCTATTCTTTCCGTTTGATCTATTCAAGAGTTCGTACTAAAATAACACAAAGCTATTCTTTCTGTTCGATCTATCGTAGAGTTCGTACTAAAATAACACCAAAGCAAATTCATATTCATAATACTCAATCCAACACAAAGAACTTCAAAGAGTGCCCCAAGATTTCTACCGAAGAAACAAAGACAAGAACGTGCATCAACCCATGCATAGATTACCCCAATGTCACCACGGGAATCCGCGAAGTTCCAAAACATATATCAAGTAAATCAATACGATACCCCATTGTCACCATGAGTATTCAATTGCAATACATATATCAAGTGTTCTCAAATCCATAAAAATATTCAATCTGATAACAACGAAATCTCAAAGGGAAAAATTCAATTCATCACAACAAGATAGAGAGGGTAAAACACCATATGATCCGACTATATTAACAAAGCCCACGATACATCAAGATCGTGACATCTCAAGAACACGAGAGAGAGAGAGAGAGATTAAGCACATAGCTACTGGTACTAACCCTCAGCCCCGATGGTGGACTACTCCCTCCTCATCGTGGTGGCTGCCAGGATGATGAAGATGGTCACCGGAGATGATCCCCCCCTCCGGCAGGGTGCCAGAAAGGGTCTAGATTGGTTTTCGGTGGCTATATATTCTTGCAGCGGCGGAACTTCTGATCTAGGTTAACCCCGAGGGTTTCTGGAATTTATAGGGTAAAGAGGGGGTGTGGGAGGCCACCAAGGTGGGCACAACCCACCTGGGCGTGCCTGGGCCCCCAGGCACGCCCTGGTGGGTTGTGCCCCCATCGGGGCACCCCAGGTGCTGCTCTGGCCCATCGGGAGTCTTCTGGTCCTTAAAAAATCTCCAAAAAGTTTCGCGGTGTTTGGACTCTGTTTGATATTGATTTCCTACGATGTAAAAAACAAGCAAAAAACAACAACTGGCACTGGGCACTGGGTCAATAGGTTAGTCCCAAAAAATGATATAAGGTTGTTATAAAATGATTGTAAAACATCCAAGAATGATAATATAACGGCATGGATATTTCATAAATTATAGATATGTTGGAGACATATCATCTACCTATGCCTAGGTTACAAGCAAACTTGGCAATATTATGAGCCTCAAAATTAAAGTTCCTATGCTCAAAAATAAAGGAACTGGAATTGAAACTATTACAACAGCTTAAAATTTCTTGTACTATGGTCGCGTTTGGACCTCCTGTCCCCTTGGTAATATCATTAACCACTTCTTGGCAATCCGATGCCACACAAATATTTTGGACGGCGAGATCATCT
The DNA here is from genome assembly GCF_003073215.2 of Triticum urartu. NCBI lineage: Eukaryota > Viridiplantae > Streptophyta > Magnoliopsida > Poales > Poaceae > Triticum > Triticum urartu. The sequence continues at coordinate 231,543,609 of NC_053027.1, read as the reverse complement.
GCTAGTGATAACGCTTCATGGCATGCAAAAGTCTCTAGAATTAGAGGGTCATTGATGCCTCGAAAGACCACAGCCGAAGATCCCAAGTATCGGCCCGTTTGATCTCTGTAGAATGCCGCGACGGCTCCTCCATGTTGTGATCTTACCATAGCAGCATCGACATTAATCTTCACAGAACCATTGGGTGGGGGTAGCCATTGTTTAGGCTGAGCCCGTGGGAGTGCTCTTGCCTCCCTACGTCCCTAACCATTGTCAAGCTGGCCCAGTTCTGAAATAAAGTTGTCCACAAAGCGAATAGTTTGCTGAGGGCTCTGAAATAACGACTCGTACATTGCCTTGCGTCTTGCGTGCCAAATTGACCACAGGGGTGACAACCATCCGTGTGAAGCTCGCTTGGTCAAGTTCATCACTGATCTCAAAAAGCCAAAGTCTTGCATTAGGTTCTGCATTAGCTGTCATGCGTGAGATAAGATCGTCGTCGGTCAGCGCCCATATGCACCTGGACATAGTACAAGAGACTAGGGCATGTCTCCATGAATCTTGACAGCCACAAAGCGGACAAACGTCCTATACTGACATGTTGTGTTTCTTCAAGACATCAGTGGTAGGAAGTGAGTGGTGTGCAAGTTGCCATAGGAAGATTCAAACTTTGGACGGTACCTTCAAATTCCACAAAGAGCTCCATGAATTTTCATCCCTATGAGTGTTAGATGATCCACCTTGTCCGTCAAACCACTCCTCCCGCTGTAGTTTCGTCTTGAGTAAAAACTTGTACGCCGAAGACACTAAGAACTTCTGATGTAGGGTGGAACCCTATATGGCCGATCTTTCATGAAACGAGCAGATCCCAACTATGAACACGAAGAACACGAGGGGAAACACGAGGGAAAACACGAGAGAATCACTCAAACCAACAAGATTAGGTCACACATATGCTATATCCAAGTACACATAGAGATCACACGGTCCAAATCCAACAAGAGACGATACATAGGGTAACCGATTCTTCTCCGTGAGAAGGTCTTGAGGTCTTCCCGTTAGGGGTCTTGAATCCAAGTGGATCTTCTCCGAAGAGGTGTCGGTCCCTCACGGTGGAGTAGATCCGGATGGATGAGCGAGGCTCTATCTCACATATGAGCTATCACAACGTTGACCCTAGAAAGAGGGAGGAGGAGGAGTATATATAGTCTAGGCGGGCGAAGGGGTACATGGGCCTCGGCGCTTACACTGTGCGCAGATAGGGAAGGCTGGATGTCCGGGCCTTCATGAGATGCCGGATGTCCGGGTTGGCGCCGGATGTCCGGGCGGTCGGGGCTGTCCTTGACGCTCTCTGGATAGGCGGGGTCTGGATGTCCGGGCTGGGGGCCAGATGTCTGGCGGCTCGGGAAGAGCCTGATGTCCGGGCTGACGTGGTTCAGCTTCGGGTGCGTTCGGTGATGGGTGCCGGATTTTTGGGCGAGGGCCGGATGTCCGGGCTGAGGCCGGATGTCCGGGCCCTGTAGACTTGGCCTTTGGTCCGTTGCTGCAGGCGACACCTCCAGGGGCCGGATGTCTGGGATCATGGCCGGATGTCCTGGACCTGGGAGCTGTTCTTGACTCCTTCTATTGGTTCTCATCTTCCGTGAACTTGGGGACTTGTCCGTCTTCACGTGCATCTTCAGGAGGGTCCTCTTGGTACCTGATCATGCGCAACATTTCGGACTTAGGTAGTAGCCATGTCTCGAGTGGATCATATGTGATATCGCTAAGGAAGGAAGTCACCTCGGTCTCGAGAGCTCTAGCTCTAGCTCGTGTCATAGGTCCTCTTGGCACTTGGTGAGACGATGGTAGGTCCATGGGGATGACCATAGGATGCTCCGCATCATCTCCCCTCCCTTGGGAAAGATCCGACCTCGGATCGAAATCTTCATCACCATGGTAGGGAGAGAGAGATCTTTGACATTGAAGATGTCGCTCACGGAGTACTTGTCGCATGGGATGTCGATCTTGTAGGCGTTGTTGTTGTAGCGTGCAAGCACATTGAAGGGTCCATCGGCTCATGGTAGAAGTTTGGACTTGCGTTCGTTGGGGAAGCGGTCCTTGCGAAGGTGTAGCCACACAAGATCTCCTATGTTGAATATCATGGGTTGCTTGTTGACGTTGAGCTTGGTCGCGAGTCATTGTATTTGGCGCTCGATGGTGTGCCTTGTATCTTCATGCATCTTCTTGAGGTAGTTCACTCAGGCACTTGCGTCCATGTTTGTGCGCTCTTGTAGTGGTAGAGGAAGAATGTTCAATGGGGACAGCAGGTTGAAACCGTAGACCACCTCGAAGGGGGACTTGCCGGTAGTCGAATGTCTTGCACGGTTGTAGGCGTACTCGGCGATGGGTAGGAACTCCTTCCACTCTTTGATGTTCTTCTTGATTAACACGCGGAGAAGAGTGGAGAGTGTGCGGTTCGTCACCTCCGTTTGGCCGTCGGTGTGTGGATGGTATGCCGTGGAGAATAGTAGCTTGATTCCGAGCTTTGCACATAAGGTCTTCCAAAAGTAACTCAAGAACTTGACATTGCGGTCCGAGACAATCATGTTTGGCACTCCATGTAAGCGCAATATCTCTGTAACGCCCCGAGACCGATGTGCCAGGTGTCTTCCAATTATTCGCTGTTGTTGCCTTGTCATTTGCTTGTGTGTCATGCATTTCATATCATGTCATCAAGTGCATCGCATTTGCATACATGTTCGTCTCATGCATCCAAGCATTTTCCACGTTGTCCGTTTTGCATTCCGGCGCTCCTATGTCATCCGGTGTCCCTTTTTACCTCTTTTCGTGTGCGGGTGTTAAACGTTTTCGGATTGGACCGAGACTTGACAAGCAGCCTTGGTTTACTACCGGCAGACCGTCTGTCAAGTTTCGTGCCATTTGGACTTCGTTTGATACTCCAACGGTTAACCGAGGAACCGTAAAGGCCTCGTGTGTTTTGCAGCCCAACACCCTTCCAAAGTGGACCAAAACCCACCTAAACCTCCTCCATCCTCTCGGTCGTTCGATCACGATCGCGTTGCCAAAAACCGCACCTCATTTGGACTCTCCTAACTCCCTCTACCTATAAATATGTGCTCTCCTCTGAAATTCTTGCACAGACGAAACCCTAGCACCGCTCTTCGCGCCGCCGAACAAAACTCCCCACCGCGCCGGACATCTCCGCCGCCCCGCATCCACCTCACTCCGGCGAATCGCATTGCGCCACGTCAGCCTCGCCGCTGCCTCGCCCAACCACGGCGCGCCACCTCACCGCGCCTCTCTCTCCTCCCCGCCGTGGCCCGTGGGGCCCAAGGCAGGCCCGCCCGGGCCCGGATCCACCCGCCGCCACCCAAGGCACGCGTCGCCGCCTAGCGCCTTGCTCCGCCACCTCGCCGGCGCGGCTCCACGCCGCCTCGTCGTTCGGTCGCCATCGCCCCGCCGCCAGGCCTCTTTTGACCATGATCAGTAAGGATGTTTTGTAAATATTGTTGTGCTCTATCCATCCATGTCTTTATTTGCAATTATGGAGCACTCTAGCTTGACTCAATCGAGCTCTGCTTTTGCTATAAAATGTTCCTGGCAGATTGTTTACATGTTAAGCAATTTTTGCCGAGGTTGTTGTAGTTGATCCATGCATGCTATGAAGTTGTTATTGCCATGTTTATCTTCTATGCCATGTCTACTTGCTGGGTGTATTCTTAGTTTGTCATGCAATGCCTTGTGGTGAGTGCATCGAGCTCGTAAACATGCCTACTTAATATATGTTTTGCCCTGTTCCAGTTTTCTACTAAATCTGAATCTGTTAACGATAATTGCTATGTTCACATGGTTGCCATTGTATTTTCTGATCCCTTTTGGCTTAGGTCAGTAAGGGACTTTTGTTGTATGCTTTGAGTAGCTTAATGCCATGCCTTCTTTGCCATGATATGTTCCTGTAGCATGTTGTTATCTTGCTCTTAACATTGCTTCCTGATGCTACATTCCTGCCATGTTGTTTTTTCACTAAGTCTGTAACCTGATGTCTTTTGCACTTTTGCCATGCTTGTTTGAACCTGCTATTGAGTGAATTAGCCATAGCTCAGTGTTCATCTTTTGTCAAACATCTTGAGTGGATCCCTGCCATGTGCTTTGTTGTTATGTTAGAATGCAGTAGCTTGTTGTTCTTGATGCATTTAGATGGCCTCGTGCTGTTAATCGCAGCTTTGCGCCATATTTGTTTTGCTTGCCATTTGCAAACCGTGCATCCGATTCCGGTGATCTTTATATCGATTTCAACCGAAATCAACTCATATTTCCAGCGGCACTCTTGGTTTTCCAAGTTGAGGACTGATTCAATCTTTCCTTTCTGAAGCATGCTTATGCATCGCATATCACATCCCGCATAACATGCCATGTTTTTGCATCATGTTGCTTGCGCATTGCACCGTGGTTGATTGTTGTTCCCTTTGCTTGTGTTCTTGCTTTGGGAAGAGCCGGGAGACGAGTAAGTGATCGAGGAACCCATTGAGTACGCTTACGAGGATCAAGCTAACGTCAACTCGGAGAACTTTGCAGGCAAGATGACCATACCCTCGAAATCACTTCTATCTTTGCTCGCTAGATGCTCGCTCTTTTGCTATGCCTATGCTATGATACCTACAAGTTGCTTATCATGCCTCCCATATTGCCATGTCTAACCTCTAACCCACCTTGTCCTAGCAAACTGTTGTTTGGCTATGTTACCACTTTGCTCAGCCCCTCTTATAGCGTTGCTAGTTGCAGGTGAAGATTGGAGTTTGTTCCTTGTTGGAACATGTTTATTGTTGGGATATCTTTATTATATTTTGTCTACTTTAATGCATCTATACACTTGGTAAAGGGTGGAAGGCTCGGCCTTATGCCTGGTGTTTTGTTCCACTCTTGTCGCCCTAGTTTCCGTCATATCGGTGTTATGTTCCTTGATTTCGCGTTCCTTACACGGTTGGGTTATAATGGGAACCCCTTGACAGTTCGCCTTGAATAAAACTCCTCCAGCAAGGCCCTACATTGGTTTTACCTTTTTCCACCTAGCCTTTTCTTCCCTTGGGTCGGCCAACCCAAGGGTCATCTTTATTTTAACCCCCCCCCCCCGGGCCAGTGCTTCTCTAAGTGTTGGTCCAACCTGAGCGATGTCCGACGCCCCCTGGGCAACCAGGGTCTATGTCGACCCGATGTCTGGATCATCCGGTGTGCCCTGAGAACAAGATATGTGCAGCTCCTATTGGGATTTTTCGGCACATCTGGGTGGCTTTGCTGGTCTTGTTTTACGATTGTCGAAATGTCTTGTAACCGGGATTCCGAGCCTGATCGGGTCTCCCTGGGAGAAGGAATATCCTTCGTTGACTATGAGAGCTTGTGATGGGCTAAGTTGGGACACCCCTTCAGGGTTTTGAACTTTCGAAAGCCGTGCCCGCGGTTATGCGCAGATGGGAATTTGTTAATGTCCGGTTGTAGAAAACCTGAAACTTAACTTAATTAAAATGCATCAACCGCGTGTGTAGCCGTGATGGTCTCTTCTCGGCGGGGTCCAGGAAGTGAACACGGTGTTGGAGTTATGCTTGAACGTAAGTAGTCTAGGATCACTTCTTGATCATAGATTCTCGAACGTGCTTTGCCTTCTCTTCTCGCTCTCATTTGCGTAAGTTAGCCACCATATATGCTAGTGCTTGCTACAGCTCCACCTCATACCTTTTCCCTACCCATAAGCTTAAATAGTCTTGATCGCGAGGGTGTGAGATTGCTGAGTCCCCGTGACTCACAGATTACTTCCAAAACCAGTTGCAGGTGCCGATGATACCGTGCAGGTGACGCAACCGAGCTCAAGGAGGAGCTCAATGAAGATCGTGTTCGTTATGTTGTTCCGTTTCAAGTTGATCGGTAGTGGAGCCCAGTTGGGGCGATCGAGGATCTGTAGCATTAGGGGTAGTCCTCTTTTATTTTGGTTCCGTAGTCGGACCTTGATTGTATCTGGATGTTGTAATGCTTTACTCATGTATTGTGTGAAGTGGCGATTGTAAGCCAACTATGTACCTCTTTTCTTATTCAGTACATGAGATGTGTAAAGATTACCCCTCTTGCGACATTGCCTTCAATGCGGTTATGCCTCTGAGTCGTGCTTTGACACGTGGGAGATATAGCCGCATCGAGGGTGTTACAATTTCCCTACAAAAAAGATTTGTAATATGTGAAGCATCGTCTATCTTGTTGCATGGTATGCCATTTTAGAGAATCGGTCCACAAAAACAAAGACGTAATACTTTCCGTTTCTAGTTCTAGGCAAACCAAGGACAAAATCCATGCTAATATCTTCCCATGGTTGAAATGGAATTGGAAGGGGCATGTAAAGACCATGGAATTGAGCTTTATACTTAGCTTTGCGACATGTATAGTATCGGTTGGTGAAACAGAAGACGTCGCGGAACATCTTGGGCCAAAAGTAGTTCTTGGAGAGTGTAGAAAATGTCTTGTCGCGTCCAAAGTGTCCCATTAGTCCTCCACCATGAGATTCTTGCAAAAGCAACAAACGAAGAGAAGACACGGGGATGCATAGTTTGTTAGCTCTCATAAGATAACCATCTTTGATGTAATAGCATGCCTAAGATGTATGCGTCAAACATTTGGCATATGGAATAGCAAAAGTAGGATCATGCGCATATAAGTCTTTCTATGTGCTCAAAACCAATGACATTCAATTCAAGCGTGGTGACAAGCATGCATATGCGGGAAAGAGCGTCCGCCACAACATTTTCCTTACCTTTAATATACTTGACGACAAAAGGAAATGACTCAATGAACTCACTCCATTTAGCATGATGCTTGTTCAACTTAGTTTGACCCTTAAGGTATTTAAGTGTTTCATGGTCGGTATGGATGACAAATTCATGAGGACGAAGATAATGTTCCCATTCATGCAAAACTCGCACTAAAGCATATAGCTCTTTGTCATAGATGGGGTAATTGAGTTGCGCTCTAGAAATTTTCTCACTAAAGTAAGCTATGGGGCGCTTCTCTTGTGTTAACACACCTCCTATGCCATTACCACTAGCATCACAATGAATTTCAAATGGTTTGTCAAAGTTGGGTAATGCAAGCATGGGAGCACGAGTAAGAAAATTCTTGAGCTCATTGAATGCGTTATCTTGAGATGGTCCCCAAACAAAGGGTGCATTCTTCTTACTCAAATCATATAAAGGAGATGCAATGGTGCTACAATCCTTAACAAATCTACGGTAGAAACCGGCTAAACCAAGGAAGCTACGCACTTGTTGCAAGTTGGTTGGTTGGGGCCAAGTTTAAATAGCATTGATCTTAGATTCATCAACATGAACGGTAGGAGCACGCTGTGGTCTTGAATTTTTCGTGTCGGGTTTTCGTATAGGAGCACGCATGGGGCGGTAGTAGGGACGGCAGTAAGGTGTGGTACTACCGCCCTGACCTACTTTCGCTCCACTGTCGCTTTGCTCGCTGCCCTCCCCTATTTTCCAGCGGCTGTAGGAAGCGACAGTACTGCCTATAGGCGGTAGTACCGCTCTCAGGGCGGTAGTATCGCCCTAGTGCGTGTACTTCTTCCTCCTCAGTCCTGTTTGCCCGTCTGCCTGCTTGCCACAGCGGTAGTGCTGCCGTGGCAGCGGTACTACCGCTCCAGCAATGGTAGTACCGCCCAGATGCGGGTTGCGGGCTGCATAACGGTTGGATGTGTCCCCCACAATATAAAGGGGTCTTCTTCTCCAAGAAGATTCACCTCTTCCATCCCCAAACTCCATTGTTGCTCCAAGCTCCACTTTCGCCCGATCTCTCTCCCTAGCCAATCAAACTTGTTGATTTTCTAGGGATTGGTTGAGAAGGCCCGGATCTACACTTCCACCAAGAGAAATTTGATTCCCCTCACTAATCCCTTGCGGATCTTGTTACTCTTGGGTGTTTGAGCACCCTAGACGGTTGACTCGGATCCATAGTCCATTGTGGTGAAGCTTCGTGGTGTCGTTGGGAGCCTCCAATTAAGTTGTGAAGATTGCCCCAACATTGTTTGTAAAGGTTCGGTCGCCACCTCCAAGGGCACCAATAGTGGAATCATGGCATCTCACATTGTGTGAGGGCGTGAGGAGAATACGATGGCCCTAGTGGCTTCTTGGGGAGCATTGTGCCTCCACACCGCTCCAACGGAGACGTACTTCCCCTTAAAGGGAAGGAACTTCGGTGACACACCCTCGTCTTCACCGGCTCCACTCTTGGTTACTTCTTACCTTTACTTATGCAAGCTTATATTGTGTTGCATCTCTTGCTTGCTTGTGTGCTTGTTGTTGTTGCATCATATAGGTTGCTCACCTAGTTGCATATCTAGACAACCTACTTTGATGCAAAGTTTAATTTGAGAAAGAAAAGGCTAAAAATTGTTAGTTGCCTATTCACCCCCCTCTAGTCAACTATATTGATCCTTTCACAACTCATGTATATGGCTAGGAAACTTAACCATCTTTGATTCAACGAGCTAGTCAAGTAGAGGCATACTAGTGACACTCTGTTTTTCTATGCATTCACACATGTACTAAGTTTCCGGTTAATACAATTCTAGCATGAATAATAACATTTATCATGATATAAGGAAATATAAATAACAACTTTATTATTGACTCTAGGGCATATTTCCTTCAGGCACAAGGGCTCAAACTTTCTCGTACATGGCTGTTGTCGATGAGTCGTTGTACTTGTCGTTGGATCTCCTTAGTTTCCTCGGGGTTGACGCGGTAGGGAGCCTTGTTAGGAAGGGGTGCGCCGGGGATGAGGTCGATTCGGTGCTCGATTCCTTGTAGTGGTGGTAGACCTGGAGGTAGCTCGTCGGGGAATACGTCTTGGAATTCCTACAATAGAGAAGATAAAACTAAACGTAGATTGTGAGAGGTTTGTAGCTTTTGGTGCCTCATCCTTGCACAAAAGGACATAATGCATGACACTTGATGGGTTCTCACACACTTCTCTCATCTCGCGTTTGGTGGCAAATAGGACTAAGTACTTCTTGTCTCTCATCGTGGAGGCACTCAATTTGGGCTTGTGGCGCTCACTCTCTTTTTGGTGGCTCACTCTCTCACTATTCTCTCCACGATGGGTGGCTTGCTTGTCCGCGATCACTTGGCTTGGAGACATAGGTCATAGCACATACTCCTTTCCTTTCATCTTGAAGCCATAGTGGTTTGTACGCCCGTTGTCGATGACGCCTCGGTCAAATTGCCATGGTCATCCAAGAAGGAGGTGGAAAACAGACATCGGAACGACATCACACTCCAAGTTGTCTTCGTAAGCTCCGATCTTGAAGGAAACTTGTACCATATGATCGACTTGGATAGTGCCAGAGTCGCTTAGCCATTGAACTTTGTATGGGTGCAGGTGCTTCATCTTGACCAATTGGAGCTTGGAACATAGTTCTTCACTTGCTAGGTTATGGCAACTCCCTCCATCGATGATGACCTTTACGGACCTTCCATTGATGCCGGCCTTGGTGAGGAAGATATGGCATCTTTGGTCTTCTTCTTGTTGATGTTGAAGAGTCAAGACCTTGGAGACAACGAGAGTGGGGCTCGAATCTTCGTCACAAAAGACTTGATCATCTTCATCCTCGTTCACTTGTCGGTGCATGGCCACTTGCTCAAGGGCTTCCATTTCTCCTTCACTCATGGAGTCATAGGTTCCATTTTCATTGAGGATCATGGTGCGCTTGTTTGTACACTTGAAAGACTTGTGGCCTCGGTCACCGCATGTGAAGCATTTGAAGGAACTTGTCTTGATGGTCACATCGGTTGGGGGTAGATGATGATGAAGCTTGAAAGTGTGTTATATCGACTAGAGGGGGGTGAATAGGCGATTTTTATGAAAGTCTTCAAAACATGGAAGTTATGAAGACAAACGATAGAAATAAACCTATTACCCTGCAGCGGAAGGTAGACTACACTAGGCAAGCCATAGTCAAGTATTCAATAGAGTGAAAGCATAATGACTAATAGCAGCAATGTAGTAAGGATCGGGTAGGAAGATATTGTGAAGCCACACAGAACATGCAGTCACTCAGTGAAGACAAAAGATAGTGCGAACATACAATGACTTCACAAGGAGTAACAGTAAGTAAAGGGAAGGGAAGATGAAACCAGTGACTCGCTGAAGACAATGATTTGTTGGACCAGTTCCAGTTGCTGTGACAACTGTACGTCTGGTTAGGGCGGCTAGGTATTTAAACCTTAGGACACACAGTCCCGGACACCCAGTCCTGAACACGCAGCTCAGGACACCCAGTCCTCACCGTATTCCCCTTGAGCTAAGGTCACACAGACCTCGCCCAATCACTCTGGTAAGTCTTCAAGGTAGACTCCCAAACCTTCACAGACTTCGTTCACCGGCAATCCACAATGTCTCTTGGATGCTCAGAACGCGACGCCTAACCGGCTGGAGGATGCACAGTCCTCAAGTGTAATAAGTCTTCAGATCACACAGACAAGAAGACTTAAGTGATGCCTAATTCTCTTTGGCTCTAGGTGGTTAGGGCTTTATCCTCGCAAGGAATTCTCTCTCAAAGGCTTCGAGGTGGGTTGCTCTCAAACGACAAAAGCCGTACTCTGAATCTAAGCAGCCAACCGTTTATGGTTATAGGGGGTGGGCTATTTATAGCCACTTGGCAACCCGACCTGATTTGTCCGAAATGACCCTGGGTCACTAAGGAACTGACACGTGTTCCAACGGTCAGATTTCAAACTCACACGGCAACTTTACTTGGGCTTCAAGCAAAGCTGACTTGCCCGACTCTGGACAAGATTCGCTCTCAAAGTCTTCACTCAAAGACATAGGTTTTGTTTAAGCATCACTTCAGTCATTCTGACTGGTTCTCTTGGACCCCACTTAACAGTACGGTGGTTCCTATGACTCAACACAGAAGAAAAAGAACTACAAAAGATCTAAGTCTTCGAGCTCCATAGGCTTCATGTGGTGTCTTCTCTTGTCATAGTCTTCAATGTGAATATCTTCATATACCACCTTTGACTTCAATGTCTTCATACAATTTTAGGGGTCATCTCTGGTAGGAAAACCGAATCAATGAGGGACTTCTACCTGTGTTATCCTGCAATTCTCACAAACACATTAGTCCCTCAACTAGGTTTGTCGTCAATACTCCAAAACCAACTAGGGGTGGCACTAGATGCACTTACAATCTCCCCCTTTTTGGTGATTAATGACAAACTAGTTGAAGTTTTCAACGGGGAATATAATCTGTGAAATTGTAAAGGATAAGGAATTGTCTTCATAAGTTGCAAGGGCTCCCCCTGAAGATGTGCATATAAGTAATTTGCTTTTGGAATGCAAATGCACATGGCAGGTTGTACTTGTGGAGATCCACTTCAACTTATGATGACAACCCACTATGCATGAGAAAGTATATGAAGATAAAGACATGCATAATGGAAAATGGACGTCTGCAGAATGATCTAAGTGCGGATTTTATCGTCGCACATGCGGAATTTATCATCGCAACACAAGGTGGCAGATAAGTAGCAGACGACCATCGAGTTTAAGTGTTACAACTCAAAGAACCAAATGTAGCAAAACGAGAGTTGTAAGCATGAAGCAAAATATAAAGCACCCGCCCATATGGACCCGCTTAAAGACTATCAACCTCATATGCTTCTCCCCCTTTTGTTAGTAAGGACCAAAAAGGTTTGAAGACATAGAGCATCTACTCGTTCCCATGAGGAGTAGGTGAAGCAGCAGGGTCATTGGTGGTGTTTCGCGGTGCTGAAGAGCTTGGAGCAGAGTCGAAGCGTGCTGAGAGAGGTGGCGGTGAAGTAGCATCGTCTTCATCCTCGATCACTCTGGCATTCACAGTTGCAGTAGAGGAAGAGAACTCAGATTCTTCAAGGGATGGAGTTCGTCGCAGCACTGCCCTTCGAGGAGGTGTGGAGTCAAACTTGAATCGCTCAGTGAAGCCATCCTCTTGAAGATCATCTTCAGAACACATCAGCGTTAGCCCTTTCCATGTGCGGCGAGAGGTTTCATGGGCAACAAAAGCATTCCTGGTGGCAAGATTGCGAATGCAATTAACATCCACCAAGAGGCTTTGCATCTGACGCTTCAGCCAGTCATGATGCCTATCCTGTTTCTGATGAAGAGCCACAAGAAGCTCTCGGTCGTTGAGAACACGAGTGTGCTTCTTGAGTCGTGGAGCAGTTGTACTGTCAGTGGCTTCAGTGAGAGCAGGATGCGGTGCACGTGTAGTGCCAGCCAAAGGATACACACAAGTTCTGGCTTCCACGCCTTCAACGTTCTGAGTGAAACTTTGATGCTCTGCATTCTGAAGACTGAGAGGTTCCTTGGCAGGCTCAGGATAGATGGCTTCAATAGACATATCCACATCAGGCAAAAAGATCCAATGGTTGTAGGCCGAGGGCTGATATGAGATAGCGGAGTGAAGTTTGATCAGCCGCATCACCCAAGGGGCGTAGAACTTCAAACCAAACAGATCAGAGCCAGATGCAGCAAGTTGGCGAATGAAGAAATCCTGTGTATTGAAGCATTTTCCATGAAGAATGTAGAAGACCAAAGTCTTCATTGCACCTTCCAGCTTGGCATGGGGAGAATGTCCTTTGATTGGCCAGAGAGTTCGCCTTATGATGTGATAAATGGTTCTTGGCAGATACTCAAGGTCTTGAACGAAGAACTCCGTGGGATAAGCAGCATCTTGGGGCAATGGCTTCATCATACTGAGCATCTGACTCATATTAGGTTCAGTCTTCTGAAAGATGCTCTCAATAGCTTCACTATGAAGCTGACAGCCATGCTCGTAGAGATCGCCAGGAGTGGGCAAACCAGTGAGCTCAATGATGTCAAGGGCTTTGGCTTCGTGATGAACGTTTCCTGTCATCCACTCCAGGACCAAAGTCTTCGGATCTCTGCTATACCCGCGGATGTGAAGTGTGGCATAGAATTGGAGCAGCAACTCTTCATTCCAATGCTCTTGGTCAGTGATGAACGGCAGCAGTCCAACCTCTTTGAAGCAATCCAGAGCTTCTTCCAGACAAGGCAGACCAGCTATTGCTTCAATGTCAAGGCGCTTGTGTGGGAAGATGTGACCTTGGTTGTAAAGAACGCATGAGTAATAGCTTCACTGCGGATAACTCCAGAACCGATCAGATGATATTCTTTCCCTGGAGTAGGGGTTCCTGGAGCTGTTGAAGAATGTGTTGTCTGCTCTGAAGCCATTGATATTGAAGGAGCCAGGTGCTGATGCAGGACCTGGGAACCTTGGCAATCTTGGGATTGGCTTCTGTACCTGAGGCCTGTGCTCAACATGATAGTCGAACTGGGGACCGGCAGCAGACTCAGGAACAGAAGTGGCGGCAGTGGTGTTGGTGAGGGCTCCACATTAGCTTCAGCCATGACAGCGTCAGTGGTGTTGGTGGTGGCAGCCTCAAGATGTTCAACCTCCACTTGACGAGCAGAAGGATCGGTCACAATCACGTTCTCCTCGAGAACTGCTTCTTGGTAGGACAGGGGAGTGGCAACTTGTGGGACTTCTTCTTCCGCGGCTGATGCAGCCGGATTGTCTTCAGCAGAGACTTGAGGCCTTGGACCTTTGCGAAGCCTGCGCAATGCGGGTGACGCCTGTGGAGTGGAGTTGGATGGGCCTCAAAGTCTTCTTCCTCTTGTGGGCGATCAGCCCATGAAGCATCCTGAGCGATTGGCGTCAGAGGACGACCAATGCTGATGAGTTCGCTGTTCTCGAGCTGAGGAAGGATTGCACCATCTTCTACATGGTCATATTGACCAATGTCTTCAGCAGCGATGGGATCAGCTGCTAGAAAGTCTTCAGCTTCATGAGCCTCTGTGAAAGCAGGCTCATGGACAGTCAGTTGACGTTCTTGTGGATTGGCATCGGGGTGAACCATGGAAATGGGTTCAACAATCAAGGGCTTTGTGGGAGCAGCCCGATCTTTCTTGGTCTTCCTCTTCTTCTTGGAGGGGGCAATAGGAGAGGCTTCAGGATGTTTCCTCTTCCTGGCTTCAGCCTTAGCAGTCCTCGTCTTCTTGAGCTCTGAAGCGGTTGACCGGCTTTTTGGCTTCGAGCTAGTCATTCTAGTTGGGAAGACAATGGGATCTGCTTCCTGCCTTGGTGCGTCGGGTTCAGCCGTAGCGGGCTTCTTCATCTTCTTTGCTGCCATCCTGGGGTCGATGCCAGGACGCCCAAGGGCCTTGCGCTTCTCAGCCTCATTGTAGGCCTGCACACATTCGTCAGCCAGAACCTTCATGTGCTCACGAGAACCTTGAGCTTCTGCATGTTTCTTGAGAAAGGCTTCCTTGAGCTCATGCAGCATAATCTTGAAGTTCTTCACCTCTTGCACGCTGAGCTTGGCCATATGCTTCTTGAACTGAGCCTTTTCATAGTCAATCTTTTGCTTCAGTTCAACAATGCGCTGGGCGATAGCTAACTCTGAAGCAATGGCGCCATGGAAGGCGACACTGAGGCCAATGGGTAGTTGCAGATCTTCGAAGCTGATGTTTGGCGTGTCAAACCATTCATCAATGAAGTTGTGGATGATTGTTACATCAAAGAGAGGCAGATCATTGAAGATTTCTGCTTCTTCTTTGCTCTTGATGAGTTGCTCAAGAGCGTCATCTGCAAGATCTTCATCACTTGACAGATCAATGGCATCATTGCGTAGAATGGCAGCAGCTGTTAGCTCTTGGCCGGTGTGTGGAAGAGGCATCTTGACCTTCTGGGGCTTGGAGATGCATGATAAATCTTCAGACTGCACACTGTCTTCAGGAGGTGCAGTTGCCAGTGGCTTCACCCGTGAGATTTTTGGTGAAGGGGAAGGCTTTGAAGCTTTAGGCTTCTTCAACTTCTTTGGCTTCTGCGCTGCAGGCGCTTCATCTGATTCAGCGTCAGCTGCAGGCTCATTCACCGCAGTCCCTTGAACCAAGATATGGGTGATGAGGCCTTCAAGGTTGTAGAAAGGACCGACGACATTGGGTTCTGCATCTCGTGTGCCATCAGCCCTTGGAGCTGAGGGACCAAGGTTGAAGTCTAGTCCCAATGTCTTCTTGTTTTGCTTCGCTGAGTTCTGGGCAAACTGGAAGTTGCGCTTGAACAGAATGTCGTCACGACACCATAGTAGTGACGATGGGTGTGCATCAACAGGCTGTGGCCCACGGACCATGCAGGGATAGAAGCCTTGTTCAATGGCTTCATCTCTGGACCTGGATTGAAGATTCTTGTATAGGATGTCTCCCCACGGTCTCTTGATGGCATTTTTCTCAGCATATTCCTGGGTTACAAATCGGTATTTGAACCATTGTTCTGCCCAATATCTTCGAATCCATTGGATTCGGGTCTTGCGCTGATTGTAATCCTCTTGAGGATCTGTCTTGTACAGTTCTAAGAGGTCATCTGGCAGATCTCTAGATGTTTCTCCATGACACTTTCTGCCACCCTTCCTTGCTGATTTCTCTGAAGCCATGAACTTTAAACTGAAAGGCTTCAACACGTTCAAAGGCTTCAAAGATTTTCGCTTGCTGCACAAACAGGAACTTGCTTCGGGAGAATTTATATGATGCTGTAAGAATTCACACTAAGAACTGCTAGACGGAGTGGAAGATGAGGCCGAGCAGTTCGATCTTCCGTACCCTAACTTGGCGACGGAGGACACCTACGGTGACGGCGGAGAGGACGATGTCCGCGGTCGGCGTGAAGACAGCGTCGGAGAGGTTGCGGCAGCGAAGCGCTTCGTCGCCGGCATCGTCGAGGGCTAGCGGTGGCGCTAGGGTTCGTGCGAGAGTGGAAGAAGAGATAATGACCGCCGTGAAGTGTGTATTTATAGGTACAGGGGCGGCACTGCGTTATTACACAGGTGCCCCTGGCGATTCGCATCTGAGGAACACGTGGCCATTATGCAGAATTTTGGGGTTTGTTCCACGTCCCACGCACGCCTGGATTGTCGGGTGGTCGTTCCTACTTCTCCGGGTTTCATGTGGAGGAATGAGCATTGAAAGTGGACTTAAGGTTTGTCTTTGTATCTTCTGCTGACAAGGACGCAAAGAAGACATTCGACAGTTTTGATAGAATGCATATGATTTGGTGAGGTAGAGTTTGAGATAGATAGCATAGAGAGGTTAGGGTCCGATCACATTCACTTAGTTCAAAAGATTCAACAAGAAGACATAGCTATAAGTGAATGCTGTAGAGGACAGAACACTAGTATATATATATATATAATCAACATAGTGAATATAATCATGAAGACATGTTGAGATTGAAGCCAAACCAAATGTGAAGACATAGCAAGGTAACGCCATGAGTGAAACACTTCAAAATAGAACATTTGGTGGTGGCGTTACCCACCGTATAGGAAGTATTAGACCCAGACACGGCGCACAATTATCGTGGCGCTCCGAAGTCAAATTCCACATTAATGTATTCACACTTAGAATGTATGTCTTCATTGATTGAAGATATACTTTACTTCGTGTGTTGCACATCTAAGTCATCAATATGCATAAGGGTTAGGATGTGTGCCTGATCACAGGACATTTGAGGATTCCAGGATATTTAGCTCACACCGTAACTTGCAAAATCTCTTCTCATCCAAGGGCTTGGTGAAGATATCTGCCAATTGCTCTTCAGTGTTGACGTGTATGATATCAATATCTTCCTTCACAACATGATCTCTGAGAAAGTGATGACGAATTTCAATGTGCTTTGTCTTCGAGTGCTGAACTGGGTTGTTGGCAATCTTGATGGCGCTTTCGTTGTCGTAGTAGAGTGACACTTACTTCAGATGAATGCCATAGTCTTTGAGCGTTTGCTTCATCCATAGAAGCTGAGCGCAGCAAGATCCAGCAGCAATGTATTCAGATTCAGCAGTGGAGAGAGATACACAGTTCTGCTTCTTTGAAGACCAACATACAAGTGATCGTCCCAGAAAGTGACATGTGCCTGATGTAGACTTGCGATCAACTTTTTCACCAGCATAATCAGCATCCGAGAATCCAACCAGATCAAACTCTGAGCCCTTTGGATACCATAATCCTAGAGTTGGGGTGTGAGCCAAATATCAAAGAATTCGCTTCACAGCTAAGTGATGCGACTCCTTTGGTGCCGCTTGAAATCGAGCACACATGTAAACATTAAGCATAATATCTGGCCTAGATGCACATAGATAAAGTAAAGAACCAATCATGGAGCGGTATACTTTTTGATCGAACTATTTACCATTGTCGTCAGGACCCAGATGATGCTTGGCTGGCATTGGCGCCGTGAAGCCTTTGCAGTCTTGCATACCGAACTTCTTCAGGCAATCTTTGGGATACTTCTCTTGAGATATGAAGATGCCGTTGCGTTGCTGTCGTATTTGAAGACCGAGAAAGAACTTCAGCTCTCCCATCATAGACATTTGATATTGCTCTTGCATCATATATCTAAACTCTTCACTGTACTTCTGATTGGTGCAGCCGAAGATAATGTCATCCACATATATTTGGCACACAAACAGTTCACCATCATATGTCTTCGTGAAGAGAGTGGGGTCGAGAGAACCAGGTATGAAGCCTTTGCTCTTCAGGAAGTATTTGAGTGTGTCATACCAGGCCCGAGGGGCTTGTTTGAGGCCATACAGTGCCTTGTTGAGCTTGTATACCATGTCAGGATGTTTTGGATCTTCAAAGCAAGGAGGTTGTGCAACATACACTTCTTCTTCAATCTTGCCATTGAGAAAGGCGCTCTTCACGTCCATTTGATAAAGAAGTATGTTGTGATGATTTGCATAGGCCAGTATGCGTATGGCTTCAAGTCTAGCCACAGGAGCAAATGTTTCATCGAAGTCAATGCCTTCCACTTGAGTATATCCTTGAGCAACGAGATGAGCTTTGTTTCTGACAACTTGACCATGCTCATCTTGCTTGTTGTGGTATATCCATTTGGTGCCTATTATGTTGTGCTTCCGAGGATCGGGACGCTTGACCAGTTCCCATACATTATTCATCTCAAACTGTTGAAGCTCGTCTTGCATAGCTTGAATCCATTCAGGTTCCATGAAGGCTTCTTCAACTTTCTTGGGTTCTGTTATTGAGACGAATGCGAAGTGCCCACAGAAATTTGCTAGCTGAGTTGCCCTTGAACGAGTGAGTGGACCGGGTGCATTGATGCTATCAATTATTCTTTCAATCTGCACTTCATTGGCAACGCGAGGATGTACAGGGCGAAGATTTTGCTCTTGCTGATCATTATCATTGTTAGAAGGAATGTCTTCAGGCTGAGCATTGTCTTCATGTTGATCAGGTGCTGAGATGGTAAGTTCTTCTTCAGGATCAGCTTCAGAAGGTATAATTTCTCCAGTTCCCATTAGCTTGATTGATTCACTGGATGGAACTTCATCTAGCACATTTGGCAGTTTCTCTCTTTGTGAACCGTTGGTCTCATCGAACCGCACATCCACTGTTTCAACCACTTTGTAATGAAAGAGATTGAAGACTCTGTAGGAGTGCGAATCCTTTCCATATCCAAGCATAAAACCCTCATGTGCTTTTGGTGCAAACTTTGAGGTGTGATGTGGGTCCTTGATCCAGCACCTGGCGCCAAATACTCTGAAGTAACTGACATTTGGCTTCTTGCCAGTAAGGAGATCATAAGATGTCTTGTTCAGAAGCTTGTGAAGATAAACACGATTGATTGTATGGCATGCAGTATCAATGGCTTCAGGCCAGAATTTTCTTGCAGTCTTGTGTTCATCTAGCGTCGTTCTGGCCATCTCAATGAGTGTTCTGTTCTTGCGTTCGATGACCCCATTCTGCTATGGCGTGTACGGGGCTGAGAATTCATGTGTGATGCCCAAGGTATCAAGATATGTATCAAGGCCAGTGTTCTTGAATTCAGTGCCATTGTCACTTCTGATATGCTTTATCTTGGCGCCATGGTTGTTCATTGCTCGATTGGCGAAGCGTCTGAAGACATCCTGCACTTCAGTCTTGTAAAGGATTATGTGCACCCAAGTATATCTAGAATAATCATCAACAATGACAAAGCCATAGAGACAAGCAGTAGTAGTAAGAGTTGAGTAATGAGTGGGACCGAAAAGATCCATGTGAAGCAGTTCGAAGGGTCGAGTAGTGGTCATGATTGTCTTCGAGGGATGTTTGGCTCTCGTCATCTTTCCTGCCTCACAGGCACCGCATAAGTGATCTTTCTTGAACTTGACGCCCTCGATGCCTATGACATGCTTCTTCTTTGCCAGGGTGTGGAGGTTCCTCATGCCAGCATGCCCAAGCCTCCGATGCCAGAGTCGGCATTCTGAAGCTTTTGCTAGAAGACATACGGCAAGCTGTGGTCCTGCTGAGAAATCTACCACGTACAAATCATCTTTTCGATACCCTTCAAATACTAGAGACTTGTCAGATTCCATTAGAACAAGGCAACGATATTTTCCAAACAGATCGTGGAGGAGAATACTTAAGTCACGAGTTTGGCACACACTTAAGAAAATGTGGAATAGTTTCATAACTCACGCCGCCAGGAACACCTCAGCGTAATGGTGTGTCCGAACGTCGTAATCGCACTCTATTGGATATGGTGTGATCTATGATGTCTCTTACCGATTTACCGCTATCTTTTTGGGGCTATGCTTTAGAGACTGCCGCATTCACTTTAAATAGGGCTCCGTCGAAATCCGTTGAGACGACACCGTATGAATTATGGTTTGGGAAGAAACCTAAGCTGTCGTTTCTAAAAGTTTGGGGATGCGATGCTTATGTCAAGAAACTTCAACCTGAAAAGCTCGAACCCAAGTCGAAAAAATGCGTCTTCATAGGATACCCTAAAGAAACTATTGAGTATACCTTCTACCTCAGATCCGAAGGCAAGATCTTTGTTGCCAGGAATGGATCCTTTCTAGAGAAGGAGTTTCTCTCGAAAGAAGTAAGTGGGAGGAAAGTAGAACTTGATGAAGTATTACCTCTTGAACCGGAAAATGGCGCAGCTCAAGAAAATGTTTCTGAGGTGCCTGCACCGACTAGAGAGGAAGTTAATGATGATGATCAAGATACTTCTGATCAAGATCCTACTGAAATTCGAAGGTCCACAAGGACACGTTCCGCACCAGAGTGGTATGGCAACCCTGTCTTGGAAATCATGTTGTTAGACAACGGTGAACCTTCGAACTATGAAGAAGCGATGGCGGGCCCGGATTCCGACAAATGGCTGGAAGCCATGAAATCCGAGATAGGATCCATGTATGAAAACGAAGTATGGACTTTGACTGACTTGCCCGTAGAGCGGCGAGCCATAGAAAATAAATGGATCTTTAAGAAGAAGACAGACGCGGATGGTAATGTGACCATCTATAAAGCTCGGCTTGTCGCTAAGGGTTATCGACAAGTTCAAGGGGTTGACTACGATGAGACTTTCTCACCAGTAGCGAAGCTAAAGTCCGTCCGAATCATGTTAGCAATTGCCGCATTCTATGATTATGAAATATGGCAAATGGAAGTCAAACCGGCATTCCTTAATGGTTTCCTTAAGGAAGAATTGTATATGATGCAGCCGGAAGGTTTTGTCGATCCTAAGAATGCTGACAAGGTGTGCAACCTCCAACGCTCGATTTATGGGCTGGTGCAAGCATCTCGGAGTTGGAACATTCGCTTTGATGAGATGATCAAAGCGTTTGGGTTTACGCAGACTTATGGAGAAGCCTGTGTTTACAAGAAAGTGAGTGGGAGCTCTGTAGCATTTCTCATATTATATGTAGATGACATACTTTTGATGGGAAATGATATAGAACTCTTGGACAGCATTAAGGCCTACTTGAATAAGAGTTTTTCAATGAAGGACCTTGGAGAAGCTGCATATATATTAGGCATCAAGATCTATAGAGATAGATCAAGACGCCTCATAGGTCTTTCACAAAGCACATACCTTGATAAGATATTGAAGAAATTCAATATGGATCAGTCTAAGAAGGGGTTCTTGCCTGTGTTGCAAGGTGTGAAATTGAGCTCAGCTCAATGTCCGACCACGGCAGAAGATATAGAAGAGATGAGTGTCATCCCCTATGCCTCAGCCATAGGTTCTATTATGTATGCCATGCTGTGTACCAGACCTAATGTAAACCTTGCCGTAAGTTTGGTAGGTAGGTACCAAAGTAATCCCGGCAAGGAACACTGGACAGTGGTCAAGAATATCCTGAAGTACCTGAAAAGGACTAAGGAAATGTTTCTCGTTTATGGAGGTGACGAAGAGCTCGTCGTAAAGGGTTACGTCGACGCTAGCTTCGACATAGATCTGGATGGCTCTAAGTCACAAACCGGATACGTGTATATTTTGAATGGTGGGGCAGTAAGCTGGTGCAGTTGCAAGCAGAGCGTCGTGGCGGGATCTACATGTGAAGCGGAATACATGGCAGCCTCGGAGGCAGCGCATGAAGCAATTTGGGTGAAGGAGTTCATCACCGACCTAGGAGTCATACCCAATGCGTCGGGGCCGATCAAGCTCTTCTGTGACAACACTGGAGCTATTGCTCTTGCCAAGGAGCCCAGGTTTCACAAGAAGACAAGGCACATCAAGCGTCGCTTCAACTCCATTCGTGAAAATGTTCAAGATGGAGACATAGATATTTGTAAAGTACATACGGACCTGAATGTAGCAGATCCGTTGACTAAACCTCTCCCTAGAGCAAAACATGATCAACACCAGAATTCCATGGGTGTTCGATTCATCACAATGTAACTAGATTATTGACTCTAGTGCAAGTGGGAGACTGTTGGAAATATGCCCTAGAGGCAATAATAAAAGGATTATTATTATATTTCCTTGTTCATGATAATTGTCTTTTATTCATGCTATAATTGTGTTATCCGGAAATCGTAATACATGTGTGAATACTTAGACACCAACATGTCCCTAGTAAGCCTCTAGTTGACTAGCTCGTTGATCAACAGATAGTCATGGTTTCCTGACTATGGACATTGGATGTCATTGATAACGAGATCACATCATTAGGAGAATGATGTGATGGACAAGACCCAATCCTAAACATAGCACAAGATCGTATAGTTCGTTTGCTAGAGTTTTCCAATGTCAAGTATCTTTTCCTTAGACCATGAGATCGTGTAACTCCCGGATACCGTAGGAGTGCTTTGGGTGTACCAAACGTCACAACGTAACTGGGTGACTATAAAGGTATACTACGGGTATCTCCGAAAGTGTCTATTGGGTTGACACGGATCAAGACTGGGATTTGTCACTCCGTATGATGGAGAGGTATCACTGGGCCCACTCGGTAGTGCATCATCATAATGAGCTCAAAGTGACCAAGTGTCTGGTCACGGGATCATGCATTACGGTACGAGTAAAGTGACTTGCCGGTAACGAGATTGAACGAGGTATTGGGATACCGACGATCGAATCTCGGGCAAGTAACATACCGATTGACGAAGGGAATTGTATACGGGGTTGCTTGAATCCTCGACATCGTGGTTCATCCGATGAGATCATCGAGGAGCATGTGGGAGCCAACATGGGTATCCAGATCCCGCTGTTGGTTATTGACCGGAGAGCGATCTCGGTCATGTCTACATGTCTCCCGAACCCGTAGGGTCTACACACTTAAGGTTCGGTGACGCTAGGGTTGTAGGGATATGTATATGCAGTAACCCGAATGTTGTTCGGAGTCCCGGATGAGATCCCGGACGTCACGAGGAGTTCCGGAATGGTCCGGAGGTAAAGAATTATATATGGGAAGTCTTGTTTTGGTCGCCGGAAAGGTTTCGCGCATTATCGGTATTGTACCGGGAGTGCCGAAAGGGGTCCGGGGGTCCACCAAGGGGGTCCACCTGCCCCGGGGGGGCACATGGGCTGTAGGGGTGTGCGCCTTGGCCTATATGGGCCAAGGGCACCAGGCCCAAGAGGCCCATGCGCCAAGAGATAAGGGAAAGGAAGAGTCCTAAAGGGGGAAGGCACCTCCTAGGTGCCTTGGGGAGGATGGACTCCTCCCTGGCCGCACCCTTCCTTGGAGGAAGGGCCAAGGCTGCGCCCCCCCCCCTCTCCCTTGGCCCTATATATAGTGGGGAGAAGGGAGGGCAGCCACACCTAAGCCATGGCGCCTCCCTCTCCCTCTCCAACACCTCCTCCTCCTCCGTAGAGCTTGGCGAAGCCCTGACGGAGTACTGCAGCTCCACCACCACCACGCCGTCGTGCTGCTGCTGGAGCCATCTTCCTCAACCTCTCCTTCCCCTTGCTGGATCAAGAAGGAGGAGACGTCACGCTGACCGTACGTGTGTTGAACACGGAGGTGCCGTCCGTTCGGCGCTAGGATCTCCGGTGATTTGGATCACGTCGAGTACGTCTTCCTCATCCCCGTTCTTTGAACGCTTCCGCGCGTGATCTACAAAGGTATGTAGATGCAATCCAATCACTCGTTGCTAGATGAACTCCTAGATGGATCTTGGTGAAACCGTAGGAAAATTTTTGTTTTCTGCAACGTTCCCCAACAGCTGGAAGGGCAAGCTTATGTCATACGAAGGTCGATTAATTCTTGTTAATTCGGTCCTTACAAGTATGCCTATGTTTCTTATGTCCTTTTTTGAGATACCAGTTGGAGTCAGGAAAAGGCTAGACTTCTATCGATCTCGATTCTTCTGGCAGAGTGATGAATTAAAATGAAAATACAGACTCGCTAAATGGGGTATTATTTGCAGACCAAAAGACCAAGGGGGTCTCGGTATTGAAAACTTAGAGGTGAAGAACAGATGTTTACTCAGCAAATGGTTGTTTAAACTATCTGTAGAGACGGATGCCACGTGGGCGCAGTTATTCGGAACAAGTACCTTACTTCCAAAACATTGTCCCCGGTGATAGTGAGGCCGGCCGATTCACCTTTTTGAAAAGGACTGATGAGAGTGAAATCAGCCTTTTTCAATAGAACTAAATTTATAGTTGGAAACGGTACTACCACGAGGTTCTGGGAGGACACATGGCTTGGGGAGACGTCACTTGCACTCCAATATCCATCTCTCTATAATATTGTGCAGCAAAGAGAAGCTTATGTTGCCACAATATTACAGTCCAACCCTCTAAATATCCAATTCAGAAGGACGCTAGCGGGAGATCGTTGGGAAACTTGGCTCCACTTAGTGAGAAGACTAATGGAGGTCGAGCTCTCTCAACAACCCGACAGGTTGAGCTGGAAACTAACAAAGAATGAAGAGTTCTTGGTTAAATCCATGTATCTGGATGTTATCAACTCTAGTGCTATTCCTTGTTCGAAACATGTGTGGAAAGTCAAAGTGCCTCTAAAAATCAAAGTGTTTATGTGGTTTATACATAAACAAGTTATTCTAACTAAGGATAATCTGGTCAAACGCAATTGGACAAGATCTACAAGATGTAGTTTCTGTGACAAGGATGAATCTATGAAACACCTCTTTCTCGAATGCCCCTTGGCAAAAAAATTGTGGCGGACGGTGCACTTAGCTTTTAATATTACTCCACCGAATACCATCAACATGTTATTTGGGACGTGGTTAGATGGGTTAGACCCCGAAACCGCGAGACATATCCGTGTAGGAGTATATGCGTTATTATGGGCTATTTGGAACTGCAAAAACGATTTGGTTTTTAACAGAACAACAAAAATTCATTTCTTGCAGGTTATCTTCCAGGCCACTACACTCATCCGTATGTGGTCGCTACTCACTCCGATGGAGCCCAGGAAGCGTTTGGTTACTGGATCTATCCGATGAAAGATGGTAGCTCGGGATATCTTCAACCGGTTTGAATGGCGGTCATGTAATAGGATAGGTTTTTAGGTTCCTATCTTGTATTTTTGCCGAACGGTTGTGGCTTATCCTGTCATGATACTTTTGCTCTTTGTGAGCTTATTTTGTTTTTCTTACTTGAAGACCTTTGTGAACCTTTTTACTTATTATTAACTAGTAAGCTTGCACGTGTAACACACGTAATCTTAAAAATTTCATTAATGTTATGATTATCCAACCTTGGACCTGTGCAAGAAAGGCATACCAAAGATGCTTTTTTTGTCAACATTGATTAGATGTTCAAAACATTATAGAGCTTAAGTGCAGCCTTCTTGTCCCTTCTCATTCTGTGGAATCGGAAGCTTGAAACATAGAGCAACAAGAAAAGCTTTAGACACCATCAGGAGAAAAATGGCTAAATTTTGAGAGAAGAATATAAACAGATGTACAATCGCGAAGCTATCAGAAAACTTGAGATCCCAACTTAGCAGTATGGTGAATTAGAAACCTCATTAAAATGATATCATTGTGACTAAAGTTCCAGGAAAAGAATCCCTACATTTTACACGTATTCTCTTCACTAAGGTAATTTGATGCATGAAAATACTTTGTCAGTACTCAAATCTTCTGTGCATGGCTTTAATTGAGCAGGAGAACGTGTTAATGAAAATTTGGCAACACACGGAACATATAATCGTATTGAGGTGTTTTAAAGTATATTTGCACATTTACAATATCTGAAAGTGCTATTTACATGGACCAAGAGAAGGTCCCTTTACATATTTCTGAAATTGGTATTTCTACATGTACCGGGAGATGGTCTACATACTTCTGAAAGTGCCAAGGACATGTATATCAAGATCAGATCCTTTTTAGGAGCATAAGAGATCTTGGCATATGCCCATAAAATGTAAAAAAATGTGTTGCTGCTCCATTCACAAACATTGTGACATGTAAAAACAGTTTTGTGTGAACATACACCTTGAATGCTAAAACATATCAATTATGTTACCTGAAAATCAAGAACGCAATGAGGAAGCAAATAAAAAGTTAAAGAAAAATGAATGATTTGAAGATGAATAAATATAAAAATAGCCTTTTAGCTAATGTTGTATCCATATTGTTTTAGTAGCATAGGCAACAACAATGCTTTTGCTATTTGGTTCATATCATCCCATATAGCACATCTTAACACTATCTACTGCAAGACTACTTCAAACAGTGTGTCCATCTGATTATAATATAAAAATCTAGGTATGTCCTATAAAAATATGCCGAGGGGTGCTTGCCTCTCTGGTCTCGTTTTTTAGATTGGATCGACCAAATTGCGGCAAAGAAACAGTATTCATACAGAGTTGGACCCAAAATCCTTGAAACTCGATACCGTCACTACAGAGTTATAGCAAGGAATTAATCGAAGGGGCTCACAACCTAAATTAGAGGGGGAATCAGTCAAACTTGCAATTTGAACAAACTGAGAAAAAGGCCCAATTGACGCCCTCATCTTTAGCGTGGATGAGGCTCACCAGCAACTTGGCAGTGAGGTGCAGATGTTGTTATAGATGAAGCAGGGACACTACCACAATGCACAACTTGAGAACTTCACCAAAAATATACAACTTTTCTAGATAGTGCTACCAATTTTGACTATGCTATAGTAGGCCTATTTGTCTTGCGAATATATGCAGAGAAGACCCCAAAAACCATGTGACGGACGCTAGCCAAGCTAACCTATATGAAATGGAGAGATCAGGGTAAGCGATTAATGGCCAAATCAACCAGTTACCGATCAACTCCAGCTAGCAATGACTCGTAGGAAGATGGCAGCATCATGGTGCGGACGCCTGGCCTGAGCGGCGCCCCCAGATCCGGGCGGTCGACAATCAGCCTCGGCACCGACGGCGACACTATCCTCAGTGGCGTGATGATCACCCTCTGCAAACAACAATCATTTATATACAGTGAAGTCTGATCTTATGCCATCTTGGATGCACAGATTTCATCAGTTAGCATTCATGATAATCCTTACTTAAACAATGTATCAAAATATTAACATCATTCATCTAAACTAAACTAAACTATACGTAGGGTTCAATATCTCACCTGTGATGCAAATCTAAGGCTCAATATATCACTAAATGAAAGAAAAGTTGCAAACTGAACTTGACTCTTCATCGGGGATCCGGTGTTTCTACAACTCTGCCCTTCTAAAGGAACACCTTCAAGGATGAAATACCAATTGTCGATAGAGGAGGTGGAATAACTTGACTATCATTACTACACAAACCTGAACTCCACCCTTCTAAAATCAGAGAAGATAACTGTTAATTTTACACCAATTTCATTAATACACAAACCTGGAATTTGGTACAAAGCTTTAGAACCTCATCATGCCCGCACAACAAATACCTCACAATTCACGTGCATTAGAGGTTAAGCCAAATTAAAACAAGGAAGAAACTAATTGAGGACTAATCTTCTCACCCTCCTACACAACGGCGGAGCTATGTTGGGGCCGAGGGGGGCCGTGGCCCCCCCAACTTTGGAGAAAACCCTGAAGAATTTTTTTTTGAAGGGCCAGGATGAGGTGAAAATTATCCTCCCCCCCCCCCAGCTCTTTGTCATTTACGTTTCGCCCCCCAATGGTTTTCGTCTAGCTCCGCCACTGCTCCTACAAGAAGTCAAAAATCAAGTAGTTAAAACTTACTGTTTCTTCTGCAATCGAATTTATATGGAGTACTCTTCACTCTGAAAAAAAAACTTGAGATCTTCAACATTGGCCATTCTGGTTGTATTGCACTCCTTTCTTTCTTTGAAATACATTAATCAATTATTATTCGCTTCGAAGATAGCTAAAGGCCCATGCATCGCTACACAGAAACAAAAACATACTACCTCAGATTCTTAGAGTGTCAGGCTGCAGCCAACTGCTTGGTGCTTGGCCTGACACCCAACTAAGCTTAGCCCAGAGAACACAAAGTGCTACCTCTACAATTGACCTATATGCTAGCAACTAAAGACTATAAAAAAGGAAGTGTTGAGATATTACATCGAGAAATATACAACGCACACCAAACTTACCCCCCTTGTCCATGTGTAGAAGAAAACTAACATATGAAACAACAAAAGAATCTGAAGCCATGTTAGACTATCTAGTATTACTCGGAATTTATAGTGAAAATAGTTGTCTAGATTTTTATCACCGCATGTTTTGCCTACAAGGCTACGATGAATCAGACTATATATGCACTTTGTTAAAACCAAGGTAATTGCTATTAACGTTGCCAAAACAAGATATAGCAACCAGCATATGTTCTTACCATCACCAAATAAAGGAAAATAAATGCAACCTTTCATTAGTACACACAAAAATATTAAAATGTCAACTAAGGAAAAAAAGTAAAACTAATTAACCTTTCCTTTGAGGAAAGGCAGTCAGAAGAAGAATCCATGAAGCCATTTTTTTTATTTGTACTACTTTCTGAGTGAGTTCATAACAGAACACGGTAAAAGAAAAAAGTAATGCCAGATCTCAGTGGCATAAAAATCTTGGACTAAGCTACTTTCCTCTCCCTTTTGAATGGCACACAACCCTGATAAGACTATCCATCACCCAGGTTTCCACATAGAAAACTACAAATTACCATCGGTGGTTCTTTTTTAGGGACCATAACACTGGTTAACATTAAAAACACATGAACAAATAAAACAATTCTTATTCAAGCAACACAGACAATAAGTTATGAGGATATGCACATATCCATTCATGATGATAGAAATCAAAGAGAGGCAATACCCACACTTTGTTTGATGTATTAGATGGAGTGAAGCGTGTGAATGCCATGATATCATACACTTAGGCATATATCTACACTTTTTGGCCTCGCTGGTAGTCGAGAGGACCAGATAACCTCCTTATTAACATCTGTCCGCACCGTCAGAATCTTCTTGTTTTACCAAGCCTGAAAATCACACCAAGCACCAAACCAATCTGTCAGTGGCACAAGAGACATCCATAATACATCCGACCACAAGAGAGCAACAACCACTGACCAGAATACTTGTCATAGTGGTCATTGTGAAAAGTTGTTGGGCTTCCTTGCCGAACTGAACCTTGGCATTGTTGTTGCCAAACAGCTTGATTGAGGAAGCATTTGGTCTTGAAAAGCTCCCTGGACAGATTATGCAAAATCACCACAATTTATCCTGACCTAAAAATCATATCAACCAATGAATATATGAAGCCCAACAGAAAAAGGGGACAGAATATAGCTACAAGTGTAATGATTCTGAAGTTTCAATCTCACTACAGCAGGGAGCTTCTGCACAGTGGCGGCGGCTCAGATTCTTGCTGGTGATAGCCTAATGCGCATTAGAAGATGACGGTCGTGTAGATGCAGCGGAGGTACTCAATCTTGTACAAATTGGAGAGAGAAGAGAGAACAAGGTGGCTCACCGGAAAAGATTCAGATGGCGTCAGAAGCTGCCAGCAACAGCACGGCGTGCAACTTATATATTTAGATTATAAATTTGAGTAGTTGTCACAAAACAAAACATCGCTGCTGATACTATTGTGGGTAACCCAATATAGCAAAATTTAGGCAACTTCAGGAGCATAGCAACACAATGGGATGGGAAGGTAAGCAACAAAACTTCAAAATATGAGTTGCTTGGACTACAAATTTCCGAAATCCTCACTAATTCAATATGTCCTCGTAAATTTCAGGAATCCTGATGGCAGCTATTTGTCTATATGCTGGCAGAATTTGAAATTGGTTTGCTTAGTTAATTACACCTATGATACATGAACTTGCACAGCGGGTACGGATTCATACAACAACTTGAAAAATGATACAAACTGGTCACATAACTTGAATTTCGAGTACATGTAGGTACATTTCCGTCTATTGCTGTTAAAGCCCCGTTAACTCTGCCTACATGGCATGTCAAACATGACAGTGGGCCCACGCTCTACGTCAGTTCATTGGGGTAGGTCCCACCTGTGAGCTACGAGGAGAAATTAATTGTTTCTAAAAATGGAGGAGACCAAAATTCGAACCTGAGACAATTTCTCTCAAGGCGTTCAGTGCTAACCACTACGCACATGATAGTTCATCCCGAAGATAGTGCTTCCCGAAGGTTCGTACACAAGACCTGACCATATCGCATTTACGTGTGTCGTGGCCAACAAATCCGAAACTACTACTCGAACTTTGTACTCGTTGAGATAGATTTTTTTATCCTTTGAACCATCTATGCACGACCCACTTGTCAGCAGGTGAGAGATTAAACGAAATTGGAGTACAATGCATATGCAAGGCTGGCTACTTCACATACACGAGCCAAGCAAACAACCGGATGGCCGCAGTTGTTCAATGGGGAGATAGACCGCTTATTATCTTGGCTTACTGCATCTTGTTGACATGGTGATTGTTTGCTAAGATAGTGCATGCCCAGTACCACCTTTTTACATGCCATGTAGGCAGAGTTAACGGGGTGTTAATGGCAATAGATGGAATTGTATCTAAATGTACCCAAAACTCAAGTTTTGTGACCTATTTGCATCATCTTTCAAGTTGTTGTATGAATATGTACCCGTCGTGCAAGTTCGTGTACCGTAGGTGCAATTAACTCACTCTGAGTATAGAAACTTACTTGTGAATCCGGCAGAGTGGCAGCGTGGCGGGGCGGCTCCGGCGGCTAGGGAGGCTCCCGGCGACCCGCGGCTCCGGCGGCGCGCGGTGAAGGGCGCGGGCTCCGGCGGCGACCCGCGGCTACGGCGGCGCGCGGTGAAGGGCGCGGGCGAAGGCGGCGACCCGCGGCTCCGGCGGCGCGCTGTGAAGGGCGCGGGCGGAGGCGGCGACCCGCGGCGGGGAGGCTCCCGTCCCGGCGACCGGCGGCAGCGGTGAACGGCGACCCGCGGCAGCGGTGAAAAGCGAACGGCGCGGCTGCGGGAGGACGCGCGGGAGAAGGAGGAAGTCGTGCGGGGGCGGTTTTTTTTTTTGTTGACTGCGGGACGATTTTTACTGCGGGGCGATTAGCGATCGATCGTGGCTTGTTGCGTGGTTGGTAGCGTTAAACACAGACTGATTAAGAACTATTAGATTTAAATGATGGATGGATATGATTGTTTGGATCTGTCTCTCTCTTTCTTTTATAGTGATAGTAGATAATATGGCCGTATGCATCATTCTGATGCAGAGACCGGGACTTGTTACCCTTTTCGGAAAAAAAATTCATCTCCTTATCGATGGACCTCCATTGACACGCTTGAGCTGTTACACAGGCATCCCCCACATCCAGTGGGGCATTCTAGCATTTCATCAAAGCCCCAAGCCCCTTTCCTAATGGGGAATTCTATTTTTTGGCCCAGGTTATTTGTAGTTTGATTATTTGCCCTCCCATACAGGCAGGTTAACTGATTATTTTCCCCATTTTACATTTGAACTTGATATTTTGTCCTTCTGCAATTAATTATCTGACTTCTTTTCTTTTCCTATGAGGATAAATAAATGGTAAAAAGGGATTCACTAGGTTTTTTGAGTATTGTGGTTCAGAAATAAAAAATGGTTTCTTGAGGAAAAAAATAGCTCCGTGATGTTCTGGAAATGTTGAATTTGTCAGTTGACACGAAAAAAATAGCCCGAGCCGAAAGTCCAAATAATTACTTGACCACTCTTCAGCTATATCATGTTTTTCGCTAGTTTGATTGAGTTGAAGAAGTGAAGCAGCCAACATTTTATGTCTGTATTTTGATTTGGCCAAGCTGGAATTGGAGTTTGTTCCAGGCATCATCAAGCAAACTAGAGATGCACAATATCACTTCATTAACTACCCTTGCATGCTAGCTACTCCCTCCGTTACTAAATATAAGCCTTTTTAGATATTCGACTACGAACTACATACAAAACAAAATGAATAAATATACACTCTAAAATATGTATATATATATCCGTATATAGTTCATATTAAAATCTCTAAAAAAACTTATATTTGGAAACGGAGGGAGAAGTAGATAGTGTTCATGACACTAACACCATAACATCTCTCCACCAATTGAAGGGCAAGTAAAACCATAGATGCCAAAGCGAACCAGCAAGAGGAGAGAGAGCATCCGCCTCATGCTTCGGCATCACCGGGGTCCCCTCACCTCCACCGGTTGTCTCGGCCGAGGGCAGGGGGTGCAGGAGAATCGCAAGGATCCTGGTACGTCCGTTCAATAGTCTAGGTATCTTAGTTAGGTCTTTGGTTGTCCATAGCTTCCACTACGATGATGGCAACAAAGGCAATAAATAATTTTCCTCCATACCTCCCATCGAAGCGATGGTTCCCTTAGCTTCTGATGTTAGATCTGAGAGGCAGTGTGGTTGTCTTGGGTTCTTTGGATCTGGGCGGGCGCCACATGTGTCTTCAACTCTTCATGTTGTATTGAGATAATAGTCTTCTTCTTCCTATTCTATGCGGTATTGTTGTTATGGGCAGCCAATGGCGTCGATGTCGGAAAGCCGACCCTTGTGGGTGATGTCCCCTCGATCGTTTTGCGGCAACGATGAGGTTGTGCCTCTTTTCTCCCCTTGGGTGTCTCCCTGACGTGACAGTTCGCCCTCTGGTGGTTTGTCCCCCTCTCCGTCGCGGTGGTGTTCTATCCATCGCCACTACGGGATAGGCAAACATTTTGTTTTTTGCGAAAAGAAGGTAGAGCCCTCTGCATTATTATGATGCACATAGTTATTTTTTATTAATTATTAAGAAAAATACAAAACAAAGTGAATCTTTTGTTAAGGAGGTGATTCGGCTCTGAGATTTCCGGGCTTCAAATATATGACATCTTCTGCGAAGCGTCAGTCCTTTTTTTGAGAAAAAACTAACGCTTACACGTTTGGCATCTTGCACATCGCCCACACGTCTC
The DNA here is from genome assembly GCF_003073215.2 of Triticum urartu. Classification (NCBI taxonomy): domain Eukaryota; kingdom Viridiplantae; phylum Streptophyta; class Magnoliopsida; order Poales; family Poaceae; genus Triticum; species Triticum urartu. The sequence continues at coordinate 231,510,902 of NC_053027.1, read as the reverse complement.
CTTTACCACTCATTTTGCCACGTGTGAACAGATGACATCAGCAGGATTTTTTTGGTTTTCGGTTTAAAAATATTTTATCTCCTAATTAAAAACCCATTTTCACCATTAAATCTGTCTCGACGAGATCTTTAAAACTAGACCCCATGTTGATATGTTTCGATGAATTTTTTTGCCAAAAAGTTGCCATGATGTTTACACTGTAGTTGTCATAGTGCTTAAACTAAAGTTGCCATGTGGCAATTTCAATTTGTAGAGCATAGCAATTCCAGTACTTTGATCATAAAATTTATTTTTTATCTGAACCATGGCAATTTTAAGTGCATGTATCATGTCAATTTTAGTTTATAGTTCATGGCCTGTCTAGTTTCTTAATTCCCTATTTTATAAATGTCAAAATTTACTTTTAAATGTAGAAGAAAATAGCTGAAACATATCATGACAACTTCAGTGTAAACACCGTGGCAATTCATGTGCAATAGACATGGCAACTTTTAACTCAAAAAAATATTGTTGAACTATATTGATAGGAGATCTAGTTTCGAAGATCTCGTCGCGGGGGATTTAATGGTGAAAACGGATCTTCAATCGGATTTTTCATTTAAGAGATAAAACATTTTAAAACTAAAAATCCTAAAAGATTTCCGCATGCATGCATATGGTGACGTGGCGCAATCTGTGTGTTATAGGACGTGTGGACGGGTTTCGCTCCCCCCACACGTGTGGGCGTTAGCGTTGTCCTTTTTTATATGCAAGGACATATAGTGGTGTTGCCAGTTTCGGTTGGACATCAATCTCCTTTTTCTTAGGCCACTCTTGACGAACTACCAGCAGATCACTCCTAAGAGCATCTACAGCCGGACTTATCCGGCTCCCTATACGTCCGCGCTCGCATTCAGGTGCGTCCGCGAACAGCACCCGCCGGCCCCTCATATGTTGCATCCTACATTCACATATCTTAAAATTTGATCATCAAATCCATGCATGTCGGTCATACGATACAAATTGTCTGAATTCAAAAGTTTGAAACAAAGCAAAGCAAATTGTAGTTCAACAAACCGGATATGCCAAAATGAGATCAATGTCTAAGCGTGACGGATGACCTCGGATCACTGGTCGGGCGCCTGCTTCGAGTGGAATGTGAAAGTGCGTTATATCGACTAGAGGGGGGGTGAATAGGCGATTTTTATGAAAGTCTTCAAAACATGGAAGTTATGAAGACAAACGATAGAAATAAACCTATTATCATGCAGTGGAAGGTAGACTACACTAGGAAAACCATAATCAAGTATTCAATGAAGTGGAAGCACAAAGACTAATAGCAACTAGGTAGTAAGGATCAGGTTGGAAGATATTGTGAAGCCAAACTGAACACGCAGTCACTCAGTGAAGACAAATGATAGAGCAAACATACAATGACTTCACAAGGAGGAACAGTAAGTAAAGTGAAGTGAAGATGAAACCAGTGACTCGTTGAAGACAATGATTTGTTGGACCAGTTCCAGTTGCTGTGACAACTGTACGTCTGGTTGGAGTGGCTAGGTATTTAAACCTTAGGACACACAGTCCCGGACACCCAGTCCTGAACACGCAGCTCAGGACACCCAGTCCTCACCGTATTCTCCCTGAGCTAAGGTCACATAGACCTCGCCCAATCACTCTGGTAAGTCTTCAAGGTAGACTCCCAAACCTTCACAGACTTCGTTCACCGGGAATCCACAATGTCTCTTGGATGCTTAGAACGCGACGCCTAACCGGCTAGAGGATGCACAGTCCTCAAGTGTAATAAGTCTTCAGATCACACAGACAAGAAGACTTAAGTGATGCCCAATTCTCTCTGGCTCTGAGTGGTTAGGGCTTTATCCTCGCAAGGAATTCGCTCTCAAAGGCTTCGAGGTGGGTTACTCTCAAACGACAAAAGCCGTGCTTTCAATCTGAGCAGCCAACCATTTATGGTTGTAGGGGGTGGGCTATTTATAGCCACTTGGCAACCCGACCTGATTTGTCCGAAATGACCCTGGGTCACTAAGGAACTGACACGTGTTCCAACGGTCAGATTTCAAACTCACACGACAACTTTACTTGGGCTTCAAGCAAAGCTGACTTACCCGACTCTGGACAAGATTCGCTCTCAAAGTCTTCACTCAAAGACATAGGTTTTGTTTAAGCATCACTTCAGTCATTCTGACTGGTTCTCTTAGACCCCACTTAACAGTACGGTGGTTCCTATGACTCAACACAAAAGAAAAAGAACTACGAAAGATCTTAAGTCTTCGAGCTCCATAGGCTTCATATCGTGTCTTCTCTTGTCATAGTCTTCAATGTGAATATCTTCATATACCACCTTTGACTTCAATGTCTTCATACATTTTTAGGGGTCATCTCTGGTAGTAAAACCGAATCATGAGGGACTTCTGCCTGTGTTATCCTGCAATTCTCACAAACACATTAGTCCCTCAACTAGGTTTGTCGTCAATACTCCAAAACCAACTAGGGGTGGCACTAGATGCACTTACAATCTCCCCCTTTTTGGTGATTGATGACAAACTAGTTGAAGTTTTCAACGGGGAATATAATATGTGAAACTGTAAAGGATAAGGAATTGTCTTCATAAGTTGCAAGGGCTCCCCCTGAAGATGTGCATATAAGTTAATTTGCTTTTGGAAGGCAAATGCACATGGCAGGTGTTACTTGTGGAGATCCACTTCAACTTGTGATGACAATCCACTATGCATGTGAAAGTATATGAAGATAATGCCATGCATAATGGAAAATGGACGTCTGCAGAATGAGCTAAGTGCGGAATTTATCGTCGCACATGCGGAATTTATCTTCGCAAAACAAGGTGGCGAATAAGTAGCAGACGACTATCTAGTTTAAGTGTTACAACTCATAAGAACCAAATGTAGCAAAAAAACGAGAGTTGTAAGTACCAAGCAAAATATAAGGCACCCGCCCATATGAACCCGCTTGAAGACTATCAATCTCATATGCTTCTCCCCCTTTTGTCAGTAATGACCAAAAAGGTTTGAAGATATAGAGACTCTACTCGTTCCCATGAGGAGTAGGTGAAGTAGTAGGGTTGTTGGTGTTGTTTGGTGGTGCAGAAGAGTTTGGAGGTGCTGAAGCAGGTGGCGGTGAAGTAGCATCGTCTTCTTCCTCAATAATTCTGGCAGTGACTGTGGCAGCAGAGGAAGAGAACTCAGAGTCTTCAAGGGATGGAGTTCCTAGCAGCACAGCCCTTCGAGGAGGTGTGGAGTCAAACTTGAATCTCTCAGTGAAGCCATCCTCTTGAAGATCAGCTTCAGAAAGCATCATCATTAGCCCTTTCCATGTGCGACGACAGGTTTCATGGGCAACGAAAGCATTCTTGGTGGCAAGATTTCGAGTGCGATTAACATCCACCAAGAGGCTTTTCATCTGACGCTTCAACCAGTCATGATGCCTATCTTGTTTCTGATGTAGGGCCACAAGAAGCTCTCGGTCGTTGAGAACACGAGTGCGCTTCTTGGGTCTTGAAGCAGTGGCACTGTCAGTGGCTTCAGTTGAGGCAGGGTGTGGTGCACGTGTAGTGCCAGCCAAAGGATACACCCGAGAAACTGCTTCAACGCCTTCAACGTTCTGTGTAAAACTCTGATGTTCTGCATTCTGAAGACTTAGAGGTTGCTTTGCAGGCTCAGAATATATGGCTTCAGTAGACATGTCCACGTCAGGCAAGAAGATCCGATGGTTGCGGGCTAAGGGCTGATAAGAGATGGCGGAGTGTAGCTTGATCAGCCGCATGACCCAAGGGGCGTAGAATTTCAAACCAAACAGATCCATGCCTGATGCAGCAAGTTGGCGTATGAAGAAGTCCTGTGCATTGAAGCATTTGCCATGAAGTATATAGAAGACCAAAGTCTTCATTGCACCCTGAAGCTTGGCATTTGGAGAGTGCCCTTTGATAGGCCAGAGAGTTCGCCTGATGATGTGATAGATGGTTCTGGGCAGGTACTCAAGGTCTTCAACGAAGAACTCTGTGGGATACGCAGCATCTTGAGGCAATGGCTTCATCATGCTGAGCATTTGACTCATATTAGGTTCTGGCCGCTGAAAGATGCTCTCAATAGCTTCAGCATGCAGTTGACAGCCTTGCTCGAAGAGATCGCCAGGAGTGGGCAAGCCAGTGAGCTCAATGATGTCAAATGCATTGGCTTCATGATGAACGTTGCCAGTCATCCACTCCAGGACCCAAGTCTTTGGATCTTTGTTGTATCCTTTGATGTGAAGTGTGGCATAGAATTGTAGCAGCAGCTCTTCATTCCAATGCTCTTCAGCAGTAACAAATTGCAGCAGACCCACTTGCTCGAAGCAATCCAACACTTCTTCTAGACAGGGCAGACCAGCTATAGCTTCAACGTCAAGGAGCTTGTGTGGGAAGATGCGACCTTGGTTGTAGAGAATGCAAGAGTAATAGCTTCGCTGAGGATAGCTCCAGAACCGATCAGATGATATCCTTTCCCTTAAGTAGGGGTTCCTGGAGCTATCGAAGAACGTGTTGTCTGCCCTGAAGCCATTGATGTTGAAGGAGCCAGGTGCTGATGCAGGACCTGGAAACCTTGGTAGTCTTGGGATTGGCTTCTGGACCTGAGGCCTGTGCTCAACATGATAGTTGAATTGGGGACCGGCAGCAGACTCAGGAACAGAAGTGGCGGGATCAGAGGCTTCGCTATCTTCTGAAGCTTTTGCTGGGGAGGGCTCCACATTAGCTTCATTGGTGGTTGTGGCAGCCTCAAGATTTTCATCCTCCACTTGACTAGCTGGAGGGTCGGTCACAGGCACGTTCTCCTGGAGAACTGCTTCTTGGTGGAGCAGGGGAGTGGGATCTTGTGGTACTACTTCTTCTGCGGCTGATGCAACCGGAATGTCTTCAGCAGAGACTTGAGGCCTTGGACCTTTGCGAAGCCTGCGGAACGCAGACAACGCCTGTGGAGTTGGAGTGGGCTGGGCCTCATAGTCTTCTTCCTCTTGTGGGCGATCCGCCCATGAAGCATCCTGTGCAATTGGCGTCAGTGGACGACCAATGTTGATGAGTTCGTTGTTTTCTAACTAGGGAAGGACTGCATCATCTTCTACATTGTCATGATGACCAATGTCTTCAGCAGCAATGGGATCAGCTGCTGGAATGTCTTCAGCTTCAGGAGCCTCTGTGGAAGCAGGCTCATGAACTGTCAGTTGACGTTCTGCGTCAGGATGAACCATAGAAATGGGTTCAACTATTAAGGGCTCTGTGGGAGTAGCCCGAGCTTTCTTGGTCTTTCTCTTTTTCTTGGTGGGGCAGTAGGAGAGGCTTCAGAGTGTTTCCTCTTCCTGGCTTCAGCCTCAGCAGTTCTTGTCTTCTTGAGCTCTGAAGCTGTTGACCGGCTCTTTGGCTTCGAGCCAGTCATTCTTGTTGGGAAGACAATCGGAACTGCTTCTTGCCTTGGTGCATCAGATTTAGCCGTAGCAGGCTTCTTCTTCTTCTTTGCGGCCATCCTGGGGTCGATGCCAGGACGCCCAAGTGCCTTGCGCTTCTCAGCCTCATTATAGGCTTGCACACATTTGTCAGCCAAAGTCTTCATGCGCTCACGCGACCCTTGAGCTTCTGCACGCTTCTTCATAAAGGCTTCCTTGAGCTCGTGCATCATTGTCTTGAAGTTCTTCACTTCTTGCACGCTGAGCTTGGCCATATGCTTCTTGAACTGAGCCTTTTCATAGTCAATCTTCTGCTTCAGCTCAACAATGCGCCGGCAATAGCAAGTTCTGAAGCAATGGCGCCTTGGAAGGCAATACTGAGGCCAATAGGTAGCTGCAGATCTTCAAAGCCGATGTTTGGCGTGTCAAACCACTCGTCAATGAAGTTGTGGATGATGGTGACATCAAAGAGAGGCAGATCGTTGAAGATTTCTACTTCTTCTTTGCTCTTGATGAGTTGCTCAAGAGCGTCATCTGCAAGATCTTCATCACTTGACAGATCAATGTCGTCATTGCGCAGGATGGCAGCAGCTGTTAGCTCTTTGCCAGTGTTAGACAGAGGCATCTTGGCCTTCTGGGGCTTGGAGACGCGTGATAAATCTTCAGACTGCACACTGTCTTCAGGAGGTGTAGTTGCCAATGGCTTCGCCCTTGAGATTTTTGGTGAAGGGGCTGGCTTTGAAGCTTTTGGCTTCTTCAACAGCTTTGGCTTCGGCACTGCAGGCACGTCATCAGACTCAGTGTCAGCCGCAGGCTCATTCACTGCAGTCCCTTGAACCAAGATGTAGGTGATGAGGCCTTCAAGGTTGGCGAAAGGACCGATGACATTGGGTTCTGCATGTCGTGTGCCATCTGCCCTTGGTGCTGAGGGACCAGGGTTGAAGTCTAATCCAAATTTCTTCTTGTTCTGTTTCGCTGAGTTTTGGGCAAACTGGAAGTTGCGCTTGAACAGATTGTCGTCACGACACCAGAGTAGTGACGACGGATGTGCATCATCAGGCTGTGGCCCACGGACCATGCATGGATAGAAGCTTTGGGCAATAGCTTCATCTCTGGACCTGGGTAGAAGGTTCTTGTATAAGATGTCTCCCCACGGTTTTTTGATGGCACTTTTCTCAGCATACTTTTGGGTTGTGAAGCGGTATTTGAACCATTGTTCTGCCCAATAGCGTCGAATCCATTGGATTCGGGTCTTGTGCTGACTATAATCCTCTTCAGGATCTGTCTTATACATTTCTGCGAGTTCATTAGGCAGATCTCTGGATGTTCCGCCACGACGTTGTCTGCCCCCCTTCCTTGTTGCTTTCTCTGAAACCATAAACTTTAACTTGAAAGGCTTCAAGATGTTCAAAGGCTTTCTCTTGCTGGACCAACAGGAACTGGCTTTGGAAGAATTTATGTGATGCTATAAGAATTCTGCAAATGAATGCAGACTATGAGAACCGAAGGATTCTCCCACGGACATGTACCTGTGACAGCATTAAGGTGCAAGGGAAGGGGAAGAGGTCATATGCATTCTCAGAAGATTTAGAAGATAAATCAGTTTAGAAGACATTGACCTCATCGTGCGAAGACATTAACTCATAGATAAGAAGTTGGTTCCAGATTTGTACGAATCCACAGATCAGTACAAGTGAGGAATCTAACTACTTTGTGAAGCACAAGTGAATATACTAGGCATGTTATGAGATGCAGTATGAGAGAGATCTAGCTTGTGTGAACAGAAACTACTTGTGGTAGAAAGTGACAGATCAATAGGATCAACGGTGTTGTAAAAAGGGAGTTTTATTTACCACACTGAGAACTGCTAGACGGAGTGAGAGATGAGGCCGAGCAGTTCACTCTTCCGTGCCCTAACTTGGCGACGGAGGAGACCTACGGCGACGGCGGAGAGGACGATGTCCGCGGTCGGCGTGAAGACGGCGTCGGAGAGGTTGCGGCAGCGAAGCGCTTCGTCGCCGGCGTCGTCGAGAGCTAGCGGTGGTGCTAGGGTTCGTGCGAGGGTGGAAGAAGAGATAATTACCGCTGTGAGTGTGTATTTATAGGCACAGGGGCGGCACTGTGCTATTACACAGGTGCCCCTGGCGATTCGCATCTGAGGAACACGTGGCCAGTATGCGGAATTTTGGGGTTTGTTCCACGTCCCACGCACGCCTGGATTGCCGGGTGGTCATTCCTACTTCTTTGGATTTCATATGGAGGAATGAGCATTGAAAACGGACTTAATGGTTGTCTCTGTATCTTCTGCTGACAAGGACGCAGAGAAGACATTCGACAGTTTCAATAGAATGCATATGATTTGGTGAGGTAGAGTTTGAGATAGAAAGCATAGAGAGGTTGGGGTCCGATCACATTCACTTAGTTCAAAAGATTCAACACGAAGACATAGCTATAAGTGAATGCTGTAGAGGACAGAACACTAGCATATATATATATATATATAATCAACATAGTGAAGATAATCATGAAAATATGTTGAGAGCGAAGCCAAACCAAATGTGAAGACATTGCAAGGTAACGCCATGAGTGAAACACTTCAAAATAGAACGTTTGGTGGTGGCGTTACCCACCGTATAGGAAGTATTAGACCCAGACACGGCGCACAATTATCGTGGCGCTCCGAAGTCAAATTCCACATTAATGTATTCACACTTAGAATGTATGTCTTCATTGATTGAAGATATACTTCACTTCGTGTGTTGCACATCTAAGTCATCAATATGCATAAGGGTTAGGATGTGTGCCTGATCACGGGACATTTGTGGATTCCAGGATATTTAGTTCATACCGTAACTTGCAAAACCTCTTCTCATCCAAGGGCTTGGTGAAGATATCTGCTAATTGCTCTTAAGTGTTGATGTGTATGATATCAATGTCTTCCTTCACAACATGATCTCTGAGAAAGTGATGACGAATTTCAATGTGCTTTGTCTTCGAGTGCTGAACTGGATTGTTAGCAATCTTGATGGCGCTTTCGTTGTCGCGGTAAAGTGGCACTTGCTTCAGATGAATGCCATAGTCCTTGAGTGTTTGCTTCATCCACAGAAGCTGAGCGCAGCAAGATCCAGCAGCAATGTATTCAGATTCGACAGTGGAGAGAGATACACAGTTCTGCTTCTTTGAAGACCAACATACAAGTGATCGTCCCAGAAAGTGACATGTGCCTGATGTAGACTTGCGATCAACTTTGTCACCAGCATAATCAGCATCCGAGAATCCAACCAGATCAAACTTTGAGCCCTTTGGATACCATAATCCTAGAGTTGGGGTGTGAGCCAAATATCGAAGAATTCGCTTCACAGCTAAGTGACGCGACTCCTTTGGTGCCGCTTGAAATCGAGCACACATGCAAACACTAAGCATAATATCTGGCCTAGATGCACATAGATAAAGTAAAGAACCAATCATGGAGCGGTATACCTTTTGATCGAACTCTTTACCATTGTCGTCAGGACCCAGATGATGTTTGGCTGGCATTGGTGTTGTGAAGCCTTTGCAGTCTTGCATACCGAACTTCTTCAGGCAATCTTTGAGATACTTTTCTTGAGATATGAAGATGCCATTGCGTTGTTGTCGTATTTGAAGACCAAGGAAGAACTTCAGCTCCCCCATCATGGACATTTGATATTGCTCTTGCATCATATATCCAAACTCTTCACTGTACTTCTGATTGGTGCAGCCGAAGATAATGTCATCCACATATATTTGGCACACAAATAGTTCACCATCATATGTCTTCGTGAAAAGAGTGGGATCTAGGGAACCAGGTATGAAGCCTTTGCTCTTCAGGAAGTATTTGAGTGTGTCATACCAGGCCCCAGGGGCTTGTTTGAGGCCATACAGTGCCTTGTTGAGCTTGTATACCATGTCAGGATGTTTTGGATTTTCAAAATGAGACGGTTGTGCAACATACACTTCTTCTTCAATCTTGCCATTGAGAAAGGCACTCTTCACATCCATTTGATATAGAAGTATGTTATGATGATTTGCATAGGCCAGCAGTATGCGTATGGCTTCAAGTCTAGCCACAGGAGCAAATGTTTCATCGAAGTCAATGCCTTCTACTTGAGTATATCCTTGAGCAACGAGACGATCTTTGTTTCTGACAACTTGACCATGATCATCTTGCTTGTTGCGGTATATCCATTTGGTGCCTATTATATTATGCTTACGTGGATCAGGACGCTTAACCAGTTCCCATACATTATTCAGCTCAAACTGTTGAAGCTCTTCTTGCATAGCTTGAATCCATTCAGGTTCCATGAAGGCTTCTTCAACTTTCTTGGGTTCTGATATTGAGACAAATGCGAAGTGCCCACAGAAATTTGCTAGATGAGTTGCCCTTGAATGAGTGAGTGGACCAGGTGCATTGATGCTATCAATTATTCTTTCAATCTGCACTTCATTGGTAACGCGAGGATGTATAGGGCGAAGACTTTGCTCTTGCTGTTCATTGTCGTTGTTGGAAGGTATGTCTTCAGGCTGAGCATTGTCTTCATGTTGATCAGGTGCTGAAATGATAAGTTCTTCTTCAGGATGAGCTTCAGAAGGTATAATTTCTCCAGTTCCCATTAGCTTGATTGATTCACTAGATGGAACTTCATCTAGCATATTTGGCAGCTGCTCTGTTTGTGAACCGTTGGTCTCATCGAACCGCACATCCACTGTTTCAACCACTTTGTAATGAAAGAGATTGAAGACTATGTAGGAGTGCGAATCCTTTCCATATCCAAGCATAAAACCCTCATGTGCTTTTGGTGCAAATTTTGAGGTGTGATGTGGGTCCTTGATCCAGCACCTTGCGCCAAATACTCTGAAGTAACTGACATTTGGCTTTTTGTCAGTAAGGAGCTCATAAGATGTCTTGTTCAGTAGCTTGTGAAGATAAACACGATTGATTGTATGGCATGCAGTATCAATGTCTTCGGGCTAGAATTTTCTTGGGGTCTTGTATTCATCTAGCATCGTTCTGGCCATCTCAATTAGTGTTCTGTTCTTGCGTTCGACGACGCCATTCTGCTGTGGCGTGTATGGGGCTGAGAATTCATGTGTGATGCCCAAGGTATCAAGATATGTATCAAGGCCAGTGTTCTTGAATTCAGTGCCATTGTCACTTCTGATGTGCTTTATCTTGGCGCCAAAATTGTTCATAGCTCGATTGGCGAAGCGTCTGAAGACATCCTGCACTTCAGTCTTGTAAAGGATTATGTGCACCCAAGTATATCTAGAATAATCATCAACAATAACGAAGCCATAGAGGCAAGCAGTAGTAGTTAGAGTTGAGTAATGAGTGGGACCGAAAAGATCCATGTGAAGCAGTTCGAAGGGTTGAGTAGTAGTCATGATTGTCTTCGAGGGATGTTTGGCCCTCGTCATCTTCCCTGCTTCACAGGCACCGCATAAGTGGTCTTTCTTGAACTTGACGCCCTCGATGCCTATGACATGCTTCTTCTTCGCAAGGGTGTGAAGGTTCCTCATGCCAGCATGTCCAAGCCTCCGATGCCAGAGCCAGCATTCTGAAGCCTTTGCTAGAAGACATACTGCAAGCTGTGGCCCTGCTGAGAAATCTACCACGTACAAATCATCTTTTCGATACCCTTCAAACACTAGAGACTTGTCAGATTCCATTAGTACAAGGCAACGATATTTTCCAAACATTACGATCATGTTCAAATCGCAAAGCATTGAGACAGACATTAAGTTGAAGCCAAGGGATTCAACAAGCATGACTTTATCCATGTGTTGATCCCTTGAGATTGCAACTCTACCTAGACCCAATACCTTACTTTTACCAGTGTCAGCAAATGTGATGTGGCTCTTGTCTGATGGACGTAAGGTTGAGTCCATAAGAAGACTTCTTTTGCCAGTCATGTGATTTGTACACCCACTGTCAATAATCCATTCTGAAGACGCTGGTGTCGTACCCTACAGTGCAGTTAGGGGGATAGGCTTCACGAAGAGCATTGTGAAGCAAAAATATTTGACGAACCAGTGGGTTATGAAAGCTTAGATCCAGATTAGGACTAATAGGGAGAGTAGCAAGCGATTCAGGAACGAAGTACATAGTAAGACCATTCGGGCAATTGATCTTGCGCCCTACAAGATGTTTAAGGCCCCCAGCAATAGCATCAGACGATTTTGGTTTTCTGCTGGAGACCTTTCCCTGCAAAAGAGAGTTAAGCTTTCTTAGCCACCCACATCTTCAAGGGTGGCTTAGAAGCAATAAGTCTAAGTGCAGCATCTGAGAACTTTGGCTTTGGAGCCCTAGCAAACAGTCTTGCAGGCGGACAATAGTACTCATAAGAATAAGCAGAATAGTTCTTGGTCTTATGAACATGGCGGTTTGATGAACCGCTCTCATATTCATATGCCTGGGTATGGTTTCCCTGCAAAACATTTGCGTTAGTGCGACTCAGGTGAGTCCTCTGTCTATATGAAGCCTTTGGACCGTATGAAGCCTTTGATCTGAGGTTTGTCTTCTTCACGTGAGGTGTCATGATGACATTCACAGGAAGATTCTCCAGACACCTTTTCGGAACCCAGATCTTCTTCATAGGTGGTCCATTCCTGCAGTTAGTACCAATGTACCTGGCAAACACTTCACCATTCTGATTCTTAAACAGTTTATAGTTTGCATCAAGGGATTCATCAATGATAATGGGGTTAGCACAAGTGAAGCCAGATAGATTGGATGGATCTGCTGAAGGTTCCTTTGCAGCAACCCACGTGGTTTTGGGGTACTGCTCAGGTTTCCAGTAAGAGCCATCAGCATTCATTTTCCTTACGAACCCAACACCCTCTTTCCTCGGGTTTCGGTTCAGAATCTGCTTTTTGAGGACATCACATAGTGTCTGATGCCCTTTAAGACTTTTGTACATCCCTGTTTCAAGCAATGTCTTCAACCTAGCATTCTCATCAGCAATAGCAGTGGTATCTTCAGCAGAGGGGTTAGTTACCACATCAACAGTTGAAGATATTGCAACAGTAGTAGCAGTAGAACATTCAGAAACAGAAGTAGCATTATCACGCTCAATGCATTTAAGACATGGTGGTTCAAATCCTTCCTGAGCGGAACCGATCTGTTTGGCGTGAAGTGACTCGTTTTCCTTTTGAAGATCTTCATGAGCCGCTCTCAATTTCTCAAGATCTTGCTTCCTTTGAAGATAATCATAGGAAAGCTTTTCATGAGTTGTTGAGAGAGTTTCATGACGACTTTCAAGTTCCTCATACTTAACGTGAAGATTTTTTATGTCTTCAATTAAGGATTCAGATCGAGTCATTTCAGCACCTAACAGATCATCGCTTCTATCTAACAGTTTTTGAATATGTTCCATAGCTTTCTGTTGTTCAGTTGCAATTTTAGCAAGTGTTTTGTAGCTGGGTTTTGAACCACAATCAGAGTCATCGTCACTAGATGTTTGATAGTGAGTAGTGCGTGTGTTTACCTTGGCACCGCGTGCCATGAAGCAGTAGGTAGAAGCGGAGTAGTCCTTGTCATTTGCATCGGTGTCAGTGATGAAGTCATTGTCTTCAGTGTTGAAGATGGACTTGGCAACGTATGATGTAGCCAGACTTGCGACGCCTGAATCGGACTCCTCCTCAGACTCCACCTCCGCCTCCTCAGAAGCGGACTCCTCCTCTGAATCCATTTCCTTGCCAACAAACGCACGTGCCTTGTCAGATGAGCTCTTCTTGTGTGATGAAGACTTTGAGGAAGACTTGGAAGAAGACTTTGAGTATTTCTTCTTCTTCTTGTCGTCAGAGTCATATTCCTTGCTCTTCTTCTTCTTTTTGTTCTCATTGTCCCACTGTGGACACTCAGAGATGAAGTGGCCAGGTTTCTTGCACTTGTGACATGTTTTCTTCTTCTAGTCGTGAGCAGAAGCTTCATCATTCCTTGAGCTTGATCGGGAAGACTTTCTGAAACCTTTCTTCTTGGTGAATTTTTGGAACTTCTTCACAAGCATGGCAAGTTCCCTTCCAATGTCTTCAGGATCTTCCGAACTGCTGTCAGATTCTTCTTCAGATGAGGAGACAGCTTTTGCCTTCAAGGCACGAGTTCGCCCATAGTTTGGACCGTAGATATCTCTTTTCTCAAAAAGCTGAAACTCATGTGTGTTGAGCCTCTCAAGTATGTCAGACGAATCGAGTGTCTTGAAATCAGGACGTTCTTGAATCATCAGGGCTAGGGTGTCAAACGAACTATCAAGTGATCTCAGTAGTGTCTTGACGACTTCATGTTTGGTGATCTCAGTAGCGCCGAGGGCTAAGCTCATTTGTGATGTCAGTGAGTCGGTCAAATGTGAGCTGGACATTCTCATTGTCATTTCGCTTAAAGCGGTTGAAGAGGTTGCGAAGGACACTGATTCTCTGATCTCTCTGGGTTGAGACGCCTTCATTGACCTTGGAGAGCCAGTCCCAGACCAGCTTAGATGTTTCCAAAGCACTCACACGGCCATACTGTCCTTTGGTCAGATGACCACAGATGATATTCTTGGCAGTAGAGTCCAGTTGAACGAACTTCTTGACATCAGCAGCAGTGACACCTTCTCCAGCCTTGGGAACGCCGTTCTTGACGACATACCATAGGTCGACGTCAATGGCTTCAAGATGCATGCGCATCTTATTCTTCCAGTAGGGATATTCAGTTCCATCGAAGACGGGGCACGCAGCAGAGACTTTTATTATCCCTGCAGTCGACATAGCTAAAACTCCAGGTGGTTAAACCGAATCACACAGAACAAGGGAGCACCTCGCTCTGATACCAATTGAAAGTGCGTTATATCGACTAGAGGGGGGTGAATAGGCGATTTTTATGAAAGTCTTCAAAACGTGGAAGTTATGAAGACAAACGATGGAAATAAACCTATTACCCTGCAGCGGAAGGTAGACTACACTAGGCAAGCCATAGTCAAGTATTCAATAGAGTGAAAGCATAATGACTAATAGCAGCAATGTAGTAAGGAACGGGTAGGAAGATATTGTGAAGCCACACAGAACACGCAGTCACTCAGTGAAGACAAAAGATAGTGCGAACATACAATGACTTCACAAGGAGTAACAGTAAGTAAAGGGAAGGGAAGATGAAACCAGTGACTCGCTGAAGACAATGATTTGTTGGACCAGTTCCAGTTGCTGTGACAACTGTACATCTGGTTAGGGCGGCTAGGTATTTAAACCTTAGGACACACAGTCCCGGACACCCAGTCCTGAACACGCAGCTCAGGACACCCAGTCCTTACCGTATTCCCCTTGAGCTAAGGTCACACAGACCTCGCCCAATCACTCTGGTAAGTCTTCAAGGTAGACTCCCAAACCTTCACAGACTTCGTTCACCGGCAATCCACAATGTCTCTTGGATGCTCAGAACGCGATGCCTAACCGGCTGGAGGATGCACAGTCCTCAAGTGTAATAAGTCTTCAGATCACACAGACAAGAAGACTTAAGTGATGCCTAATTCTCTTTGGCTCTAGGTGGTTAGGGCTTTATCCTCGCAAGGAATTCTCTCTCAAAGGCTTCGAGGTGGGTTGCTCTCAAACGACAAAAGCCGTACTCTGAATCTAAGCAGCCAACCGTTTATGGTTATAGGGGGTGGGCTATTTATAGCCACTTGGCAACCCGACCTGATTTGTCCGAAATGACCCTGGGTCACTAAGGAACTGACACGTGTTCCAACGGTCAGATTTCAAACTCACACGGCAACTTTACTTGGGCTTCAAGCAAAGCTGACTTGCCCGACTCTGGACAAGATTCGCTCTCAAAGTCTTCACTCAAAGACATAGGTTTTGTTTAAGCATCACTTCAGTCATTCTGACTGGTTCTCTTGGACCCCACTTAACAGTACGGTGGTTCCTATGACTCAACACAGAAGAAAAAGAACTACAAAAGATCTAAGTCTTCGAGCTCCATAGGCTTCATGTGGTGTCTTCTCTTGTCATAGTCTTCAATGTGAATATCTTCATATACCACCTTTGACTTCAATGTCTTCATACAATTTTAGGGGTCATCTCTGGTAGGAAAACCGAATCAATGAGGGACTTCTACCTGTGTTATCCTGCAATTCTCACAAACACATTAGTCCCTCAACTAGGTTTGTCGTCAATACTCCAAAACCAACTAGGGTGGCACTAGATGCACTTACAAAGCTCTCGGCTTGAAGTTGCTTGTAGTAGGAGGACTACTTGAGGCTGTCGAAGTTTTCTTGTAACTTGACTTGTCCCCGTTGCTTGTAGATGGCTTGGTTGAGGTAGAAGGTGTTGGAGTCGTTGAAGCTTGGTTGTTGGAGAAGCCATAGGACTTGGATGATAACTTGGCATACTTGAAGTAATCTTGCACTTGACGTTCGGCTTTGGTAGCTTAATGCACTAGCTCGATGAGGTTCGAGTATGGTTGGAAGTCGACGATCTTCTTGATAGGATGATTGAGTTCATTCAAGAAACGTGCCATAGTTTGCTCATCATCTTCCATGACATTGGCTCATATCATGGCAATCTCCAGTTCCTTGTAGTACTCTTCAACGCTCTTGGTTCCTTGCTTGAGGAGTTGGAGTTTCTTGAAGAGTTCGCGGTTGTAGTAGGTCGGTACGAAATGTGCTCTCATGACATCCTTCATTTTCTCCCAAGTTGTGATGGGTGGTTCACCTCTTGCCGCTCTGCGCTCAATGACTTGTTCCCACCAAATGAGAACGTAGTCTGGGAACTCAAGGGATGCCATCGTGATCTTCTTCTCTTCCTCATAGTTGTGCAAGCGAAAGATTTTATCAACCTTCAATGCCCATGAAAGGTACTCTTCTGGATCATTGCTTCCGGAAAACTTGGGCATGGTGAACTTTAGCTTGCCGTAAAGTTGTTCTTCATTGTGTTGGGGTCGGGGATGATGACATCCTTGACGAGGAGGATTGTCTCCCTCAACTTGCTCTTGTCTTGGAGGATTTCCATTATCTTCTTGATCGTGTTGAACTTGATGTTCTTCTTGACCTTGTCGAGCTTGACGATTCACGCGAGCTTGGTATATTCGTTCTTGAACTTCATCACGAAGCGCTTCTTGTTGCTCATGAGCTTGTCGTTTGCGCGTGGCTACGGCTCGACTTGAATCTCGGAGGGCACGTTGCGCCTCAAGTGCTTGAGCTTCATGTAGTTGTTGTTCTTGGCATTGTGCCTCGGCATCTTGTGCATCTTGGTGTTGTCACGCACGCTCTTCCTCTTGTTGTTGGCGTTGACGTTGTCGTTCTTGTGCTTGTGCGAAGGTAGCTTGGTTTTGACGGTGTCGATGTTCTTGCGCACGAGCTTTCTCTTGAGAGTCGTTGTCGTGTAGAGGATTGTGGGTTGCTTGACGTTCTTGACGTGCGGCACGACGAAGAGTGTTCGATGTCGGGGTACTTGACCCGGAGATAGTGTCGTCGGAGTGTCGACTCGATCGACTCCGTCTTGAGTAGGACGAAGTGGTAGAAGAGCAGTTGACCAACAAAGCACGAATCTCATCCATTCTTGCGTCATTCTCTTCTTTGTGGTCGTCGAGCTTGTTGTCAAAGTAGTCTCTTGTATGTTGCTCGGATAGTCGCAAGTTGGTGGCGAGGTTGTCGATGCATTCGTTCATTGCTTGTTGCTCTTGATGCAAAGCTCGTTGTACACCAAAGAGGTGGCTCTTTGTGACGTAGGAGGACATGTCGTCATCTTGCTCGATGAAGAGTGGGTTGGTAGAAGTACTTGGCCTATCCATCATTCCAAGCAAAATATGTGAGTGGTAGAAAGATAAGAACTTATACCAAATGTACCTTGACCGATGTTGAAGATGGATCAATGATCACTCAAATGGGTAACAAGGAAATAGCACAATTGGTACCAATTCTTGTTGGTTTCTCACACCTACACAAATAAAAGCTTATGGTGGAGCTTGGTTAGGATGGTGGCACAAAATTTGATGCAATTGTTAGTGAGCCTCAATAATGTTGGAAAAGATTCACAAATTTGCAAATGCAACAAGTAGACCAATAGCAAGATATGGTACACGGAAACACACACGCAAATAGATAAGTGGGGTCGTGCAACCAAAGAATGAGCCAAAATGTGGAATCCATGAAAATGCTCTTGTTGCACAACACTAGAGAGACGCTAGCACGATTGCACAATAGGAGGATACAAAACTTGTGCACAACCTACTAAGCAAAAATGCAACGACTTATATCCCAAGTATGCTATATGTATGGTATTCCGATGATATGATCCAAGATGATCGAGTATGACAATCTTAATGTAGTATGATGCTATGGTCCTTGCTTATAAGATCTTTGCTTATCTTTCCCTCTTGCTTAAAAGCTTGTTTGGCTCTTTGTCTTTCAAGCTCTTTTCTCATGCAAAACTTCAGAAACCAAAATAGCAATTGTGTATGCGATGACAACTTTGTGACACAAAAGATGATACCAAGATATGTACCAAGATGATATGGCAAGTATGCAATGTAAAGTATGACCACTAATGTGCACAAGTGACGTTGCCGGCAATACTCAAAGGCTAGTCTCGATGGGTAAGATACGCAAAATTGGGCTATGGTGGTTATCAATGCAATGGCAAGAATGTATGATGATATCACGATACAAAGATGAGGTTACCGTTGATGTTGGTTGTAAGTAAGCAAGAGCGGTAACGGTGTTGATGACGAGTCCATTGCGAAGATGAGCGGTGGTGATGTTGATGTCGAACTGTACCTAAATAGCCTAAACACAATAGGACACGGGAACCACAACTCAAATTTCTCAAAGCAAAAACGTGCCAAAATTGTCAGAATTGGTAGTGGGTAAGCGATGGTGGTGCTATGCGGAAAGAGGTGGTGCCATGCGGAAATGATGGTGGTATGCGGAAGTGTACGTGGGCCCCGGAGCAAAATTTGGCGAGAGTTAGGCGGGAAACGGGGTGGTGGATGGAAGAGATGTTGTCAGGGGCCGGATGTCCGAGGGTCGGGCCAGATGTCTGGGCGCTGGATCCGTGGATGAACTTGAAGAACTCCGCATGGAAGAGGCAAAATTCGGGGGATTTTGTGGATGGAAATTGGGGAAAAGATGGGGGAAAGCTAGATCTACCTGCAACACACGAAATCCGCGGATCAAATCCAACAAATTTTCATCACACCGACAAATCACAAAAAAATTTGGGGGGCTATTTTTGTGGGGAATTTTCGAATTTGGGACAAAATCAACAAAACTAGGATAGAAAACAAAGAGGGGGCTCCGAAATCATGATTAACCTTGCTCTGATCCAAGATGATGTAGGGTGGAACCCTATACGGCCGATCTTTCATGAAAGGAGCGGATACCAACTATGAACACGAAGAACACGAGGGGAAGCACAACGGAAAACACGAGAGAATCACTCAAACGAACAAGATTAGGTCACACATATGCTAGATCCAAGTACACATAGAGATCACACGGTCCAAATCCAACAAGAGACGATACATAGGGTAACCGGTTCTTCTCTATGAGGAGGTCTTGAGGTCTTCCCGTTAGGGGTCTTGAATCCAAGTGGATCTTCTCCGAAGACGTGTCGGTCCCTCACGGTGGAGTAGATCCGGATGGATGAGCGAGGCTCTATCTCACATATGAGCTATCACAACGCTGACCCTAGAAAGAGGGAGGGGAGGAGTATATATAGTCTAGGTGGGCGAAGGGGTACATGGGCCTTGGCCCTTACACTGTGCGTAGACAGGGAAGGCCGTATGTTCGGGCGTCGGGCCGGATGTCCGGGCCTTCACAAGGTGCTGGATGTCCGGGCTGGCGCCGGATGTCCGGGCGATCGGGGCTGGCCTTGACACTCTCTGGATAGGCGGGGTCCGGATGTCCGGGCTGGGAGCCGGATGTCCGGCGGCTCGGGAAGAGCCGGATGTCCGGGCCTCTGGCCGGATGTCCGGGCTGACGTGGTTCAGCTTCGGGTGCGTTCGGTGATGGGCGCCGAATTTCCAGGCGGGGGCCCGATGTCCAGGCTATCGGGCCAGATGTCTGGGCTGAGGCCGGATGTTCGGGCCCTATAGACTTGGCCGCTGGTCCGTTGCTGCAGGCGACACCTCCAGGGGTCGGATGTCCGGGGTCATGGCCGGATGTCCGGGACCTGGGAGCTATTCTTGACTCCTTCCATCGGTTCTCCTCTTCCGTGAACTTGGGGACTTGTCTGTCTTCACGTGCATCTTCGGGAAGGTCCTCTTGGTACCTGATCATCCACAACATTCCGGACTTAGGTAGTAGCCATGTCTCGAGTGGATCATATGTGATATCGCTAAGGAAGGAAGTCACCTCGGTCTCGAGAGCTCTAGCTCTAGCTCGTGCATAGGCCCTCTTGGCACTTGGTGAGACGATGGTAGGTCCACGGGGATGACCATAGGATGCTCTGCATCAACTTCCCTTCCTTATCCGGGTACCAAGCCCAAAAGTCCTCGGTGTTATTAGTGCATGTGGGTATTGATACGTCCCCAACATATCTATAATTTTTGCTTGTTCCATGCTGTTATATTATCAATCTTGGATGTTTTATAATCATTTTATATCATTTTTTCGTATTAACCTATTGGCATAGTGCCAAGTGCCAGTTGCTATTTTCTGCATGTTTTTTACATCGCAGGAAATCAATATCATACGGAGTCCAAATGCAACGAAACTTTACGGAGATTTTTTCGCACCAAAAGGAACCTAATGGGCCCTGGCTGCGCCTAGGGGTTCCCCGAGGGAGGCACAACCCACCAGGGCGCGCCAGGAGACCCAGGCGCCCCCTGGTGGGTTGTGCCCACCTCGGGTGCCCCTGGACCGCCTCTTTGCTCTATAAATACCCCAATATTTCCAGAACCCTAGGGGCATCGACAAAATATTCATCCAGCCGCCGCAGAGTCCAGAACCACCAAATCCAATCTAGACACCATCTCGGATGGGGTTCACCACCTCCATTGGTGCCTCTTCGATGATGCATGAGTAGTTCTTTGTAGACCTTCGGGTCCGTAGTTAGTAGCTAGATGGCTTCATCTCTCTCTCTCTCTGAATTCTCAATACAATAGTCTCTTGGTGATCCATATGATGTATCTCTTTTGCGGTGTGTTTGTTGGGATCGATGAACTTTGAGTTTATGATCAGATCTATCTTTTTATATCCATGAAAGTATTTGAGTTGATTTGATCTCTTTTATGCATGATCTCTTATAGCCTCGTATTTCTTCTCCGACATTTGGGTTTTGTTTGTCCAACTTGATCTATTTATCTTGCAATGGGAAGAGGTGCTTTGTAGTGGGTTCAATCTTACGGTGCTTGAACCCAGTGACAGAAAGGGAACCGACACGTATGTATCGTTGCTACTAAGGATAAAATGATGGGGTCTATCTCTACATAGATAGATCTTGTCTACATCATGTCATCGTTCTTATTGCATTACTCTATTTCTCCATGAACTTAATACACTAGATGCGTGCTGGATAGCGGTCGATGTGTGGAGTAATAGTAGTAGATGCAGGCAGGAGTCGGTCTAATAATCTTGGACGTGATGCCTATATAATGATCATTACCTTGATATCGTCATGAGTATTTGAAGTTTTGTCAATTGCCCAACAGTAATTTGTTCACCCACCGTTTGCTATTTTTCTCGAGAGAAGCCACTAGTGAAACCTACGGCCCCGGGTCTCTTTCTCATATATTTGCCTTTGCGATCTACTTTTTCCTTGCATTTATTTTTAGATCTATTAAACCAAAAATACAAAAATACCTTGCTGTAATTTATTCTTATTTATTTTATTTGGCGTTCGATCTATCAATCTCCTACAAATTTATCTCATGTATGTTTGCCTACTTGAGGCGTCGTACCCCGGAAGGGATTGACAACCCCTTTAACACGTCGGGTTGCGAGGGTTTGTTATCTATGTGCAGGGGCTGTTTACGTTGTGTTGCTTGGTTCTCCTACTGGTTCGATAACCTTGGTTTCATATCTGAGGGAAATACCTACCGCCGCTGTGTTGCATCATCCCTTCATCTTTGGGGAAATACCGATGTAGCTTCAAGCGACATCAAAAGGAGTTTCTGGCGCTGTTGCCGGGGAGGATCTTCAACATATACTAGGTTCCTAATCACAAATCTCATCTCCTTGCAATTTACATTATTTGCCATTTGCCTCTCGTTTTCCTCTCCCCCACTTCCCAAAAGTTTGTCATTTTATTCGCCTCTCTTTTTCGTTCGTCGTTTTCTTGCCGGATCTGTTCTTGTGTGCGTTCTTGTTTGCGTAGTCATGATGCCTCAAAGAAAATATTATGATGTTCCCTACCCTAATATTTTGCTTGAAATTGAGAAAAGTACTAAGGAATATATGACTACACAATTTGAGCATAATAAATATTTTACTGAAGAACTTTAGGAGCACTCTGTTGTGCTAGATGCTATTACAAAACAACTTGATGATATTAGTAGAGAAGTTTGCAATCTCCAATCTAAGTATGCTTTTGCCGAAAGTTTGCTAGGAAAAATATCCGATGCACAAGCTACCTTAGTAAATTAAATGGCCGCTAAACCAATCTCGTTAGAGGACAAAAGTGATGAAGATCTTAAAATGATTGGTGTTTCTTCTATTGATTCCTTGTTTAGTAAAGTTAAGATTGATGAAAAAGGAACCGGGGAAGAGTCAGCTTTAGGTAGAAGGCGTCCCAATATTTCGGAGGGTGAAAATCTTGTTGAGAAAATTGATGAAAGTGGGTTTGAAGAGGTCAAAACTTTAACTAGTGATGTGCCCACTCTTTTGGATTACAAAGACTTTAAGTATGATAGTTGCTCTTTGATTGATTGTATTTCTTTGTTGCAATCTATTATAAATTCACCCCATGCTTATGAACAAAATAAAGCTTTTACTAAACATATTGTTGATGCCATGATGAAAGCTTTTCAAGAAAAGTTGGAATTAGAAGTTTCAATTCCTAGGAAATTGCATGATGAATGGGAACCTACTATCAAAGTCAAGATTAAAAATTATGAGTGTTTTGCTTTGTGTGACTTGGGTGCTAGTGTTTCTACAATTCCGAAATCTTTATGTGATGTGCTTGGTCTTACCGATCTTGAAGAATGCTCTTTAAATTTGCACTTGGCGGATTCTACTATTAAAAAGCCTATGGGAAGAATTAATGATGTTCTTATTCTTGCAAATAGGAATTATGTGCCCATAGATTTTATTGTTCTTGATATTCATTGCAATCCTTCTTGTCCAATTATTCTTGGTAGACCGTTTTTACGCACTATCGATGCCGTGATTGATATGAAAGAAGGCAATATTAAGTTCTAATTTCCTTTGAGGAAGTGTATGTAACACTTCCCTATAACAAGAATTAGGCCACCATATGAATCAATCATGAGGGCATCTTATGGATCTCGAAACAAAGATGACAAAACTTAGCTCCTCGCTTTATGCCTAGCTAAGGGTGTAAAACTATAACACTTGTTGGGAGGCAACCAAATGAAAAAAATTTGTTTTTTCTTTTTGCTTTCTATTCTTGAGTGTTAACACAATTATGCTATTGTTATGATTGTGCTTTTGTGTTTTACTTAGTGTTTGTGCCAAGTAAAGCCTTTAGGATCTTCTTGGGTGATAGTTGTTTGATCTTGCTAAAAAACAGAAACTTTTGCGCTCACGAAAACAATTCTTATTTTTTAGCAGAGCGTGATAAAATGTCAATTCTTTCTGTAGAAGATTAATATACTAATTGCTCAGGTCTTCCTAATTTTTTAGAATTTTTGGAGTTCCAGAAGTTTTCGAAATAGTCAGATTGCTACAGACTGTTATGTTTTGACAGATTCTGTTTTTCTTTGCGTTGTGTGCTTATTTTGATGTCTCTATGGTTTTCTTTGATGAGTTTTTGCCATAAAAAAGTTGAAATACAGTAGATATAATGCAAAAAAAATATGAATTGGTTTGGTACAGTACTTATAGTAGTGATTTGCTCTCTTTTACTAACGGTTCTCATGAAGGTTTTGTTGAGTTTTGTGTGATTGAAGTTTTCAAGTTTTGGGTTATCTTACGATGGATGAAGGAATAAAAGATAGAAGGGCCTAAGCTTGGGGATGCCCTGACATACCAAGCTATTATCCAAAAATGAGCAACCAACTAAGCTTGGGGATGGCCCCGAGTGGCATCCCCTCTTTCTTCTAATGACCACTCGAAACTATATTTTTATTCGTCACATAATATGTGTTTTGCTTGGAGCGTCTTGTATGATATGAGTCTTTGCTTGTTTTATTTTGTGTTTTAAGTCTTGATCATTTGCTGGACACACCTATTTGAGACAGCCAAAATTATGTCATGACTTGTTAGAATTGCTCTCTATGCTTCACTTAAATTTTTATGAGCAATGGACTTGATCTAGTGCTTCACTTATATCTTTTTGAGCATGGTGTGCTTAGTATTTTTTGAAGAAATGATCTCTTTGCTTCACTTAGATTTATTTGAGAGTTAGTAAAATTTTCAAGAAATTCTCTCTTGCTTCACTTAAATTAATTTGAGAGAAAGAAAAATTATGCTCATGATCTTCACTTATATTTGTTTGAGCTTATGAAAAGCAACACATGAAAATTAGTCCCAAAGTGATAGATATCGAGGAATGATATAATAAAAACTTTCATGAAGATCATTGGACAAAATAAACTTGATTCTTAGTAATAGTTTTGAGATATGATGATGTGATATGTGAGTTATGTTGATGAGTAATTATGCTTTAGTAAGAATATTGGTGTTAAGGTTTGTGATTCCCTATGCAAGTACGAAAGTCAATAGTCATGCAATGAAATTATATCCTACTTGTGGTGCATTATTCGGTGTTATTTATGCTTAATGCTTGCTTATGAGATTATCTGTTTCTTGGTTGGTTGCTTCTCAATCTTTTGCTAGCCTTCATTTTGCACTAAGTATGATCTCTACTTGTGTATACAAAAACCTTTAAACCAGTTTTGCTACATGATTCCACTATATCTATCTATATGCGGCATTCTTTTGCCGTTCTACGCAAATTTGCATGTGCCATCTCTAATTTTCTAAATAAACTTTTCTTTTGTGTGTTTGCTTCGCTCGCGGAGCGGTGAAGGGTGGCTAATATTTTCCATGCTAGATGTGTTATTCTCAAGATGAGTGTTTATTCACTTGTCATTGCACGAGAGTAAGGCAAAGGTATTAGGGATGCCTAGTCCTGAAATGAAAAATGAATTTACTTTACGTTGTCAAATAATAAATTCCTTGGAAAATGTTGATATGGAGGGCAACCGTGGATACGGCTAGCCATGGAAAGCGAAAGTATGGTTGAAAAAGGAATAAACTTCATTTTCTGTTTGGGAGCCGCCTATGATATATCTAGCATGGAAAGTGTTGGGAACTCTAAGTCGTTTTCGTTGGTGGGATGGATACACCTCCCAAAACGTTTTTATTCAAAGTTTTTCGCTTTGAGCTCTGGCACCTCTACAAAACCCTACTTCCCTCTGCGAAGGGCCTTTCTTTTACTTTATGCAATTTTTATTTTTGAATTTGAGTCTCCATCTTCTCTTACAAAAGCACCAACTAGGAGGCAATGTGATCGTACTTAAGTATTGGGTGTAACTAATATGCGAGTGTGTTTCATGAATGGATCAATGTTTGAGCATGATGGGCTAGGGATAACTTATTTTAGCGTTGATATTTTGAAAGACATGGTTGCTTGTTGATAGGCTTGAGTATTTAAATTATCATGTCAAAACTAGTCTATTGCTTTGAACAATATAAAAGTCCAAATGTCCATGCTATAAAGAAAAGAATATGATATGACATGTTAGGCAGCATTCCACATCAAAAAAAATCTGTTTTTATCACCTCCCTACTCGAGGACAAGTAGGAGTTAAGCTTGGGGATGCTGATATGTCTCCAACGTATCTATAATTTTTGCTTGTTCCATGCTGTTATATTATCAATCTTGGATGTTTTATAATCATTTTATAGTCATTCCATATCATTTTTTGGTACTAACCTATTGACATAGTGCGAGTTGTTGTTTTCTGCATGTTTTTTACATGGCAGGAAATCAATATCAGACGGAGTCCAAATACAACGAGACTTTACGGAGATTCTTTTGGACCAGAAGGAACGTAATTGGCCCTGGCTGCGCCCGGGGGTGCCCCGAGGGAGGCACAACCCACCAGGGCATGCCAGGAGGCCCAGGTGCGCCCTGGTGGGTTGTGCCCACCTCGGGTGCCCCCCGGACTGGCTCTTTGCTCTATAAATACCCCAATATTTCCAAAACCCTAGGGGCATCAACGAAATATTCATCCAGCCACCACAGAGTCTAGAACCACCAGATCCAATCTAGACACCATCTCGGATGAGGTTCACCACCTCCATTGGTGCCTCTCCGATGATGTGTGGGTAGTTCTTTGTAGACCTTCGGGTCCGTAGTTAGTAGCTAGATGGCTTCATCTCTCTCTCTATCTCTGAATTCTCCATACAATAGTCTCTTGGAGATCCATATGAATTATCTCTTTTGCGGTGTGTTTGTCGGGATCGATGAACTTTGAGTTTATGATCAAATCTATCTTTTTATATCCATGAAACTATTTGAGTTTCTTTGATCTCTTTTATGCATGATATCTTATAGCCTCGTATTTCTTCTCCGATATTTGGGTTTTGTTTGGCCAACTTGATCTATTTATCTTGCAATGGAAAGTGGTGCTTTGTAGTGGGTTCGTTCTTACGGTGCTTGATCCCAGTGACAAAAAGGGAACCGACACGTATGTATCGTTGCTACTAAGGATAAAACGATGGGCTCTATCTCTACATAGATAGATCTTGTCTACATCATGTCATCGTTCTTCTTGCATTACTCCGTTTCTCCATGAACTTAATACACTAGATGCATGCTGGATAGGGGTCGATGTGTGGAGTAATAGTAGTAGATGCAGGTAGGAGTCGGTCTACTAATCTTGGACGTGATGCCTATATAATGATTATTGACTGGATATCATCATGAGTATTTGAAGTTTTGTCAATTGCTCAACAGTAATTTGTTCACCCACCGTTTGCTATTTTTCTCGAGAGAAGCCACTAGTGAAACCTACGGCCCCCGGGTCTCTTTCTCATATATTTGCCTTTGCGATATACTTTTTCCTTGCATTTATTTTTAGATCTATTAAACCAAAAATACAAAAATACCTTGCTGTAATTTATTCTTATTTATTTTATTTGGTGTTCGATCTATCAATCTCCTACAAATTTATCTCATGTCTGTTTGCCTACTTGAGGCGTCGTACCCCGGAAGGGATTGACAACCCCTTTAACACGTCGGGTTGTGAGGATTTGTTATCTATGTGCAAGGGTTGTTTACGTTGTGTTGCTTGGTTCTCCTACTGGATCGATAACCTTGGTTTCATATCTGAGGGAAATACCTACCGCCGCTGTGCTGCATCATCCCTTCCTCTTTGGGGAAATACCGACGTAGCTTCAAGCGACATCAAAATGAATTTCTGGCACCGTTGCCGGGGTGGATCTTCAACATATACCAGGTTCCTAATCACAAATTCATCTCCTTGCAATTTACATTATTTGCCATTTGCCTCTCATTTTCCTCTCCCCCACTTCACAAAAATTTGCCGTTTTATTCGCCTCTCTTTTTCGTTCGCCGTTTTCTTGCCGGATCTATTCTTGTGTGCGTTCTTGTTTGCGTAGTCTCTATTAAATATTGAGGACTTATCTCTGTTAATCCGTTGCTCCGAGGCCATGCAATATCTATCCAATAGGTTTGAAACCTCTTCCGCTCCATTAACACTCGCCCTGAAAAACAATAGGCCATCGTCCGCGAATAAAAGGTGGTTCACTGCGGGGGCCGATGGTGCCACCCTAATGCCGCTGAGCTGGGACGACTGGTTCTGAGATTTTAAGAGGCACGAAAGGCCCTCCGCTGCTAACAGGAAAAGGTATGGAGAGATAGGATCTCCCTGTCGGATACCTCGTGTTGGGTGAAACACTTCTGACTTAACTCCATTAAACATAACTAAAAAGGATACTGAGCTCACCATATTCATGATTACCGGAACCCACATTGCAGCAAAGCCCAACTTCTCCATGACTGATCTAAGATAACTCCATTCCACACGATCATATTCCTTCATCATATCTAGTTTTAGTGCAGCAAAACTGTTGCTTTTGGCTCTGTTTCGCTTCATAAAATGCAGGCATTCATATGCTGAAATTATGTTGTCGGTGATTAACCTCCCTGGTACGAACGCTGATTGCTCCCCAGAGATGATGTCCGGAAGAATCTTCTTTAGACGGTTTGAAAGTACCTTCGAGGCAATCTTGTAGAACACGTTACATAAACTGATAGGGCGAAATTAAGAAATCAAAGTGGGGTTGGATACCTTAGGAATAAGTACCAAAAACGTGTCATTTATGCAAGCTGGATTCTCATCACCCTTCACAATACCTAGTACTGCCAACTGCATCTCCGCAAATGTCCCAATGCCTCTGAAAAAAATGTGCGCGGAACCCATCTGGGCCCGGAGCTTTAGTTGGGAACATCTGGAAGAGTGTCGTTTTTACCTCCTTGGCATCATAAGGGGCCAAGAGTATGTCATTCATTGCCGGTGTTACCTTGACAGGAACATGTTCTAACACTTCTGCCATGCCTTGGACTCCCTCCGATGTATATAAGTTCTCATAATACTCCAGTGCGAGCTGTTGCATCTCGGTCAAGTCTTCCGTTAGATGCCCATCTGCACGTTGTAGGGCCTTGATCAATTTTTTACGGCGTCTCATCGAGGCTCTCATATGGAAGAAGTGTGAATTGCGATCGCCCCCAGCGAGCCATTGTACACGAGATCATTGCCTCCACATTAGTTCCTCGCACAAATATAGCTCGATTAGGCGATCATTGATTTTTGTTTCTGCATGGGACTGACCCACTCTCGCTGGATCACCTCGCATGCGATCCAGTTCTTTCTTCAAACTCCGTATCTCGCCTCTGACACTCCCAAAAGTAGACTTTGACCACTCACCAAGATTATTTGCTAGAGCATCTAGCTTGGCTCGGACTTCAGTAGCTGACAAATTATGGCCCTCGGCTTCCCAAGAATTCTGAATGGTGCCTTTGAGATCTTGATGTGTATCCCACATAACCTCATAACGAAACAGCTTCTCATGCCTCTTCCCAGTTGGTGGCTGGGTTAGCTGTAGCAGTAATGGGGAATGATCCGAGGTTACCGCTGTGACGTGCTCGATAATCGCGGCAGGGAATCTTGCACACCACTCAGCCGTACCAAGTGCTCTGTCTAGCCGGACTCGGGTAAAAGTACCTCCAGTGACTTTCTTTTCAAAGGTCCACCATGTTCCCTTAAAATTGAGATCAACCAAATCACAGACATCGGCTGCATCTCTAAAACCTTGAATTTGAGCTTGGCTTCTAGTGCCAATGTCGTCATGCTCGTCATGGCTCAAAACTTCATTGAAGTCTTCCATGCACAACCACGGTTAGTTACTCAACGTGGATAACTTTTTCATTGTATCCCAAGTATGCTGAAGAAGGTGAGTTTGAGCCTCACCATAAAAACAGGAAAAATGCCACGTGTCACCACCCAGATCACTGATTTTCGCATCGATGTGATACTTCAAGTAACCCAAAATCTCGATCTTTATTTCATTATTCCAAAACAAAACTAAACCTCCACTCCTACCGGAGGAATCAACAGCAAAATAATTATCATATCCTAGAGTACTTTTCAGATTTTCAGCTCTAACACTACCGACCTGTGTTTCAACTATGCCAAGTACTCTAGGGGCAAATTTTTTTCGCGAGTTCGCGTAGCTCTTGAATTGTTAGGGCGTTGCCAATCCCATGACAATTCCAGCACATCAGATTCATTGCGCCCGGCAGTCCTCCCCCGAGGAGGCCGCCGATTTTGCGTCTAAGCTTTTCCCCCTGGTGGGGTCTTCCCGAGTCCCCCATTGCCATTCTTCTCATTTTATAGAGCAAATTTTGACCTTCTTGGGGTCCTGCTTTGGTGGGGGGCTGAGGGGAACAACACCGCCACTTGACTTTGGTACTAGAGCGAGCTCCTGCCCGGTTACAGCTATGTGTTTCGGTGCCTCCAACACCTGATCAGAAGACCTCTTGTGGTTGGCGTCAGCAGCTTCCATGTCCACGTCGTCATCCTTGTGTTCTGAATGGCTTGCAACAGCCGATCCCCCAACTCCCTTCTCATTAGCCTGCCATTCTTGCTTTTCCCATTTCTGATTGCTATTGCGATGACGGGGACCCCAAGCAGTAGTTGCCGGTGCACGGAGGTTTTTGAAAGTCAGAGCAGAAGGAGGACGCACCCCATCCCCGTGCTCCTTGAACTCGTGTCCAATCATTTCGTAGTCTTGGCACCAGTCTGGCAAGCGCTCGTATTTTCACGACGAAGATTTCCCCCTCACCTCCTCGTATCAGTGCTATAGCTTTTTTGAGAGGATTGGGCACATCCAGACGCACTCTGACCCGGTAGAAGTTTCCCTTGAAATCGAAGGAAGAAGGTTCCGAGTCCACAAACTCTCCCATTTTTTAGGCCAAGGCCTTAACCTTGCCATGGTAAGCTATAGAGAGATCAATTATGCGTGCCCAAATCTCAAACTTGTAGAGCTCTATGAACGACGGCTTGGAATATCCATCATAGGGTGTGATGATCACCGAGTTGCCCTGGAAGTGCCATGGGCCACCCTGGAGAAGGGAGCATGTGAGGAGAGAGCTCGGGGAGAAATGGGGATCCGACTCAACCTCGTTCATGCCTTTGACCCAGACTTCCACAACTACTTAAGTAGTACTAGCCCAAGGCCACACTTGCACACACACGCTTACATGGCCCCAACCCAACACTACAATTGGACCGAGTGCCTGGCTGTATGCTTCAGGGTTCAGTTAACTGTTGCATAGTTCAGTAGGAAGAACTTAGCGTCGTAGAGATAGGATTCTCTCTCGCTAGGGCGCTTCTCCTCCCGGGGTGATTTCCGCCGCCATCGAGACCATTGTTCCCTACCTCCGTCTCTACCCCTTGCCCATCGTTCCTTGGATGGGGGGCACGCTTTGCAGCACCTACTGTTCCCTGGTGTGGCGGGGCAAGACTGAGGGTTAGGGTTTCGTCTACAAAAGACCCAATCTAGTTTCAATCGAGTTAGGGTTTGAAGATGTCGTCAAACAAAGCTTCGGGGTCTGCTTCGGCTGGACCAACAGAGATCGATGACGTGCAGCTGCTGATGAAGGAACTCGGTCTGCGAGAGGAAGACCTGGATGATGTGGTTTTTGATGAAAAGGAAGCGCCGGCGGAGGCGGCTCGGTGGATCACGCTAGCAAGGGTGCACACTACCCAAACCTACTCTCAATACTGTTTCTTTCGGAATATGAGATCAACTTGGGATCTTGCCGATGAGGTGATTTTTAAGCCACTTGAGGAAAACCTATACATGGTGCAATTCTCCTGTTTAGGAGATTGGGAGAGAGTTACTCAAGAAGGGCATTGGCACTTTAGGGGTGACGCCATCATACTCAAGCCATACGATGGTTTGGCGAAATCCTTGACTGTTCAGCTGGATACTGTTGAGATTTGGGCTCAAATTCATGATGTTCCACCCCTATATGCTCATCTCGTTCCATCCCTGGCTGCAAAGGTGGGCGGAGTTCTTTTCACGGAACCACAATCTCAGGTCTTTGCAGGAAATTTTCACCGTGTCTGGGTCAGGATTAACGTCACAAAACCCCTGAAGAATGTAGTATCTATGATTCGAGAAGGCAAGCGCCAGATATACAGGGTTAGATATGAGAAACTCCCAGAATGGTGCACCGTTTGTGGTATGCTTGGACATCTTTTCAAAGAGCATGGCAATGGAATCCATACTTCGTCGGCCCTGATTTTCAAAAACCTAAGGGCATCATGGACCATGCGTACTGGACACGGACCATGAGGTGGGCGCGGTAGAAGAGGAGGACGACGGGGAGGCTGAACTGGAGAGCGTACAAGAGGAGTTGAACCGGACATTAACGAACATATGGACAATCTGGCAGCAGATCATGACGCTGTGATGGAGGACGCTGACAGCAGGATGAGGGCGTCGGAGCAAACCACTCTGCTCCTTCGGCAGTTCCATCAATCACAGGGAAGGGCAATCTTCTAGCCCTCCCTCCACCTTCAATTCCAGCGAGCCCGAGTGCCAAGCAGGAAACCAAAAGAGCTAAGGTGGGAAGTGAAGCTAATAATATTTTGGGCAAGAGTGGGAATCAGAGGAAGACTGATGCAACTTTGGCGGGCTCCGGCGAGGGGCGCTGCCGGGCCCAATGAGTGTTTTCTGCTGGAATTGCCGTGGTGCGGGTAAAGCCGCGGCAGTTCGCGAACTTCGCAATTTCGCGAGGAAGTTTACCCCTACCCTACTTTGCATTGTTGAAACTAAAATTGAAGGTGCTAGGGTAGAATCTTTGGCTAGTTCTATTGGCTTTAATAAGTCTTATGCAGTTGATAGTAATGGTAGAAGTGGTGGAATCGGTCTTTTTTGGAACAATTCAATAAATGTTGAAATTCTTGGTTATTCTGTATATCACCTAGATGTCTCTGTTGAGGAGCAGGGGCAAGATAAATGGAGGATGACTTGTGTGTATGGAGAAGCCCAGACACACTAGCACCATCAAACTTGGACGATCTTAAAAACATCAGTACTTTGAGCAGCTTGCCATGGTTATGCATAGGGGATTTTAATGAAGTTCTACGTCCAGAAGAACACGAGGGAGTTGGGCAATGCAGCAACGCCCAAATTCAAGCGTTTCGAGATGCCACTGATATTTGCATGTTGCTAGACATTGGCTATAAAGGTTGGTTCTGGACTTTTGAAAGGAAGATAGTCGGCGGAAGTTACACAATGTGTAGGCTTGATAGAGCGCTGGTTAGTGCGGATTGGTTAACAAGGTTTCCATCTGCTTCCTTAACACACCTCACGGCGGCCTGTTCTGACCACGCCCCGCTGCTGCTGGAACTTGGAACCCACCAAGAGCCAAAAATAAAACGTACTTTTAAGTACGAGCTAATGTGGGAAACACATGATGGGCTCAAGGAAATTATCATGGCGGGATGGGACCTGGGTGCGCCCTGTACTACGTGGAAGAGATGAGAATGAAGCTCCAGAACTTGTCCCAAAATCTGAGTAGATGGGGTAATGACACTTTTGGAAGTGTTCGTAAGGAGATTAAGAACTTGAAACAAATGCTAGAAGAGCTCCGAAGTGATCCTTTGCGGTCGGCGTTGTCCCATGTTGAACTGAAAATCAACGAGAAATTAATAGAAATGTATCATCACGAAGAGATCATGTGGCAACAAAGGGCTCGATTGGAATGGCTCTCAGCGGGGGATAAAAACACAAAAATTTTCCATCTCCGTGCCAGCCTTAGGAGAAAAAAGAACATGATAAAAGCTCTCCAGAATTCTCTGGGTGTCGAGATAACTGATCCAGGAGAGTTGAGGGCGTTCGCAAATGCTTTTTACCAGAATCTTTATGAGTCAGAGGGAGTCCAGAACATGGAGGATGTGCTTGTTCACGTACCAAGAAAGGTAACAGTGGAGATGAATGCGTCGCTTTGTGCGCCTTACACAAGAGATGAAGTTAAAACTACCTTGTTCCAGATGTTTCCCACAAAGGCACCGGGACCGGACAGATTTCCATCTCACTTTTATCAGCGCCACTGGGACATTTGTGGAGAGGAAGTCACACAGATAGTATTGAGGATTATCAGAGGGGAGAAGAGCCCTGAATGCATAAATGGTACGATTCTTGTTCTTATTCCCAAGGTAATGAATCCCACAAATTTATCTCAGTTCAGACCTATCAGTTTGTGCAATGTCTTATATAAGATTGCATCTAAAGTGGTTACAAATAGACTAAAAATTATCTTGCCTGACATCATTTCGGAGGAGCAATCTGCGTTTGTTCCAGGAAGAATGATTATGGATAATATCATCTCTTCTTATGAATGTTTGCATTTCATGAAACAGACCAAATCAAAAACTAATAGTTTCTGTGCTTTGAAGCTAGACATGATGAAAGCCTATGATAGGCTAGAGTGGCCCTACCTGAGGGCTATAATGGCAAAGCTTGATTTTTCCAAATAGTGGATTGATATAGTTATGAGCATGGTTGCCTCAATCTCTTTTTCGGTGTTGTTCAATGGTGAGAAACTCGAATCTTTTAAACCACCCAGCGGAATCCGACAGGGAGACCCAATATCCCCTTACTTGTTCTTGATTGCAGCAGAGGGCCTTTCATGCCTCCTGAAATCCAGTTCTCAGTCATCAACCTTAACAGGTATTAAGGTGGCCCCATCGGCGCCCACCATTAATCACCTTTTATTTGCAGATGACAGCATGTTGCTTTTTAAGGCCAGTGTGGAGGGGGCAGTTGCGGTGTCAAACCTATTGGACATATATTGTAGTGCATCAGGGCAGAGAGTTAATCATGATAAATCTTCAATTTTCTTCAGCAAGGGATGCCCAGTCCCGGTGAGAGAAGCGGTGAAAAACTCTTTATAGGTCCATAATGAAACTCTTAGTGATCGCTATTTGGGGATGCCTACTGATGTTGGACACTCCAAGAATGGAACTTTTAAATACCTCAGAGATCGTGTGTGGGAGAAGATCAAAGGGTGGATGGAGAAGCTTTTGTCCGCGACAGGGAATGAAATCTTGATTAAGTCAGTGGCACAAGCTATACCAGTTTTCTCTATGTCTTGCTTCAGGCTCCCAAGGGGTTTATGTGAGAATATTAGTTAGATCATTCGACAGTTTTGGTGGGGTTCCAAGCAAGGCAGAAGGAAGCCCTGTTGGGTTGCATGGGACATAATGATGAGGCCAAAGCACCTTGGGGGTTTGGGATTTCGGGACCTGGAGATCTTCAATTTAGCTCTATTGGCAAGACAAGCTTGGCGCGTAATGCTCAATGATACATCGCTGAGCGCCCGGATGCTAAAAGCAATTTATTTTCCTAGCTGTAATTTGCTAGAGGCGGAGCTGGGATCCCATCCTTCTCAGATTTGGCGGGCAATTTTGGATGGTCGAGATATTTCGTCGCAAGGGATTATTCGAAGGATTGGGGACGGGGCAAGTACAGGTATTTGGACACATAACTGGATACCACGGGACAAATTCAAACGGCCTATCACCTCCCTGGTATCTAACCCTCCAAACACGGTTGCTCAACTCATAGATACCACGAATGCCTCCTGGAATAAGAACTTGGTCAGGACGGTCTTTACACATTTTGATGCAGAGGAGATCCTCAAGATACCGCTGTGTACGCGTACAGTATCAGATTTTTGGGCTTGGCACGAGGAAAGCAAGGGGAACTTCACTGTCCGATCGACATATCACATGATCTTGCGCACAAAAATTAGTAGAGAGAGTTGGATCGATGAGGAGGCTGACACGTCGGTGAACCAGTCGGAGAACAATCAGTGGACATCTATTTGGAACATCAAGGTTCCCTCAAAACTTCGGGTGTTCGTCTGGAGACTGGCAAGACAATCCATCCCATGCAGTGTTCTGCTACAACACCAGAATATGGTGACAACCGAGACCCGTGCTCTCTGCGGGGCTCGGGATACATGGCGACACGCACTACTATCGTGCCCAATGGCAGGTAGTGTTTGGGTGCTTGCACCTAGTCATATAGTGAAGATAATGAGTGATCACATGGAGGATAGTGCCAAGGATTGGATCTTTGCTTTACATGAAACAATGGCTAAGGATGACTTTGTACGACTTGTGGTAACTCTGTGGGCAATCTGGGGAGCAAGGAGGAAGGCCATTCATGAGGATATTTTTCAGTCGCCGGCAACAGTACACAGTTTCATCAATTCATACCTAATGGAATTGCAGAAGATCAAGGTAAAAGCTACTACTGTTCCTCCTAGTACTACGCCACAAAACATATCACGTTGGATCCCACCAGCCCCAGGTTATGCGAAGTACAATTCTGATGGAGCGGTCTCCAGGCATGGAATTGGGTCTATTGGTGTGATTTGTAGGGACCAGGAGGCACATTCCTGGGAGCCTCGGCACTTGTTTTCAGATTTATTTCAGATCCACCTACATTGGAGGCATTGGCAATACGGGAAGCTATGTCGTTGGCGAAGGATTTATACACCCAACGGATACAGGTTACCTCGGATTGCAAGGTAGTGGTGGACGACATACAGAAGCGTTGTTTGGCCAGCTATGGTGCAATAGTTCAAGGAATCATAGACATTTCTGGTTCTTTTATTTCATGTAATATAGTTCATAATCGTAGGAGCTCAAACTTTGAAGCTCACAACGATGCTATTACCCTGGGTGATGGCCGCCATGTTTGGTAAGGTCATATGGGAAATCTTCCATCCGCCTCTCTAAACATTGTGACGAATTAATAAAGCTTTGTGGAATTGTCTAAAAAAAAGTTAACTGCTGGACTTTCTTAAAAGAAGAAGAAAAGAAGTTAACTGCTGGACTGAACCCGAAGGCGTTACAATCACTCACCTGGGCGATGCAAATCTTCTCAAGATCAGCTGCTTGACACGGATGGGCTGTGATCGGACGGTGGCCGACCCGGCTGATCCTGGAGTGGGATCAGCCGGATGACACCTAGCGCGTCCCCCCTAGCCAAAACGCAACCTCTATTCACGCTGCGATTTTTTTTTTTGGCGAGTAATTCACACTGCCATCGGGAGTACAAGGGTTTCCGGCTCCATCCTCTCCGGCGGCTCGTCCCGGCCAG
Organism: Triticum urartu; assembly: GCF_003073215.2. Classification (NCBI taxonomy): domain Eukaryota; kingdom Viridiplantae; phylum Streptophyta; class Magnoliopsida; order Poales; family Poaceae; genus Triticum; species Triticum urartu. The sequence goes on along the minus strand of NC_053027.1, from coordinate 231,474,645 downwards.
CCGCGCACCGTTTCATCTCTCCACGCCCCATCCCACCCAGCTATTTCTGTGTAGCTCCTCTACTGCTCCCATGCCGAGCAAGCCAAGCAGCGCCATGGCAGTGGCCGCGGCCTCTCCGGCGGGTGGCGGCGGAGTCGCACGCCTGGAAGCCCTGGCCATGGACAAGGTGGCGGAGGCGGCCGACGCAGTCGCCATAGCGTCGAGCGCCGGCGAGGTGGTCCGCGCGATCCACGCCGTTGCTGTCCTCCTCTTCCCCGTGGACTCCGCCACTGTCGCTGGTGAGGCTCTGAATCCTAGCCCCACTCACCCCCACCCTCATCTCTCCTTCGCGTCCTTGGAGGTCTCTGACGCGCTCTCCTCTGTGTGCGCTCTCCTGCAGGCACCTTGGACGAGCCCATCAAAAGCCAGGTGAGAGTTGAAGCCTTATTTCCATGCATTCGATCATAACAATGAGGTTTCCATGCCTAGAATACTCCAGGAGGCTACTGCAAGTCAAAACACAAACTGGAGTAATTGCAAGTCCCATTTCTGCACAGTCCAGATTCTCCAGGAGGCTAGAATAATTATCTCAAATTTACAACCTAGATTGGACTTTGGGGAAATTACTCAAGAATTGCCCCCTAACTATACTACAGTTATTCATAAGCTGTTTCAATAAATAAGCATAAACAAACCTTGGAGCATGAACGATCACATAAAACGCCAGCAGATTGCAATACCTCGGAGCGCTGAGGTCCTAGTTTTATGCGCTATATGTTTAGCAACCTTGTTCTTTCTATTTGTTGTCGATGTATTTTGGGTCGTGCAGGTTTTTGGTGTGTATAACTTTTCATTGAAGTACAGTAATCCACTTTAAATCATACACCTTTAATCCTTTATAGACCTGAGTCCTTGGTAATGCACTCGTTACAGAAGACCAAGTTGCACATTTGAGAGATATAAAGTTGGAGTTCTAGCCCTTTTGGCCAATACAGAGCAGGGATGATGCATGTATTTCCTCTGTTTTCAGATTATCAGTGTTCTGAGCCTCAGCCATGATGAAAGGGAGTCTTGGAGGCGTGCCTTTTATCATGGTCCAGCATTTCCTACCATGTCTAAGATATTACTTGGCAGTAAGTGCACTTGCCAAACTTCTCACTCCGCGCATGCATAATATTGCTGGGGTATTTGATCACCATCTGCACATAAGTATTCATTACACATACACCATCAACATGATCTGGGAACGGCAATGCCATACAATCATTCTTCTGTTGCATCACTCATTAATCTCATGGATTTATGCAGTCCTTGTATTGAATAGGGGTTTCTGTATATTTTGCTCCCATGAACAATTAGAGTGTTCAGTACACTTAGTTCATTTACTAAGCTTGTTGCACTTTGCTAATACCAGGTATATGGTTTCTGTTTACGATCCCACTTTCATGCTTTGGTTGTCCAGATATTGCTTTGAAGTGGCTACGGCAGATTCACAACACTGTGAGGAAGGAAGTCTATGATTCCTTTTTTGTCAGAGGACCTCCTACTGAAGTGATTCAGGCTCTTGTTCCAGCTTTATCTCAAAATGAAAACTCTAAGGAGGATCATAACATTTTTTGTTTGAACATTGAAAGGTGTTATTCTGAAGCAGCCCTCTACTTAGGCTATGCCATCATACTTGAGTCTTTGTGTCAGTTCAACTTTTTCGATCTCGAATCAATTAAGTCTCTTGTTTCTTAGGCAATTGACAACCCCCAAAACTTATATTTTAGCACACACAAATCTTGTATGACAGTTCAACACTTGAACTATGCAAGTCTTAACTAGTGTCATGCCCTTTTCCCCTGATAGGTTATTTTTTCACTGCATGCTATACTTGAGCCACGTGGTGCCAAACAATTAAGCACGTGGATTTTTGTGCAGATCCTATCACGTACTTCTGGGTATCTTATTTATCTAGCAGTAGCAGAAGCAACGTGGACACATTTTCTGATAACCATCGCTGATGGTTGCTGAAGAAACAGGAGATAGTACAATATAACGAAAATAATGAGTATGCAGATGCAGATCACTTGATACTCTTCTACTTGTCATTTCGGAACCACTGCAACTACAGATGGACATAAAGTATTTGGACTTGTGAGATGAAAAATATTCTGTTAGATTTTTTCATCAGAAGCATGTTATGTTGATATTGGTTAATTTTGCTAGCAATAATTGGAAAAACAATGGTCACAGATGTGTGTTGGAGACTATTGATGTCCAGCATTGACAAATAAAAAAGAAAGGCGGAAGTAGTTGATACAATCTCATAACATATTTAGTTAGCCTTTTCTGGATTGTTGGTGAAAGGCTGAAAGCTATTGAATGATTTAGTGGAATTAACGCATATGTGGAAAGGGTGGTCGCATTGTGCAACATCTGGCATGGAAGCAATATAGCATTATGAGGAGCAATTGATTTGCACAATTCAACAATTTGTTCCTATGGTATTTCTTATCATTTTAAGCAAAGAAAATAATTTAAAAGTAGAAACCGAGGCCACTTGAAATCTCTTTGACTACCCATGTAGGCGTCTACTCCATCAGCTCATACTCTGATGCATTACCGTTAGTTATTTTTTCTTGTTATTAATAATTTTATGTTCTTTCCTTCGCTGTAGGCTATTAATATTATGCTTGCTTGAGAATAAGGGGGTGGGCCAGATTGTTGCAGAGTTTATGTTTCTCAATAAGCATAATGATGGCGTTCTCAACCCAGATAGAACAACTTTCATCTCAAGGCTTGCACAACTACTTGCATCTGTTCCAGATAAAGCAAGAATGGGAGCCTCATCTGCGCTTACAGCGTCGTATCCTTTTTCTGTACAGTATATCTTCCATCCCAAATTATTCAGAATACATCTTTGTGGCCTGTTGTGGTGTGATGGGCCGCAGTTTAAACAGTGGGTTTGGTAGGGAGAGAGTGGAGATTGCTCACTTAATTATTTTCCCCATTATTTGCACAATATTTACCACTTGGATTTTAAGTCCTTAACATAAGACAAGGTCATTCTTCAAGAGTGTTGTCAGCCAACTTCTTGTTCGAGCGGAAGAAGCAGCTATCGAGTCGTCTGCTAACAAAGAGTTTAACGAACAGGATGCACTAAGTTCTGTGTTGCTCTTTGTGGGTGAAGTGTTATCCCGTGTTAGCCGTCGTGGATCTACTGGTAAGTTTTAATATCTCAGAATGCAAGTTTATGTGTGCTGTTGACTTGCTTGTTCTGAAATATACATTTACGAATGACAAAATCAATTAAGAAACTGTGTGCCCGATTCTAGTTGGTGCAGTATGATATCGTGCTGTAGTTATGTTTGGTAGGACACAATAATTGCAGTACATTCAACCCTTTATGCTTCAGTTTGGCATGCTGATTTTCCTTTTGTATTATCTGCTACTATAGCTTGGGTGACGTAGCAGTTTCCTTCCCCCCTTTCTAATCCTTTTGGTATGGATATGATAACCAGCACAAAAAAATAAATAGTACTCCCTCTGTCCCATAATATAAGAGCGTTTTGACACTACACTAGTATAAAAAACGCTCTTATATTATGGGACGGAGGGAGTAAAACGTATCCGTATTGGCACTTTTTCAAAATGATGAATTTACGTATCCGTATTGGCCCGATACTGATACCCATATCTGTATCGGTGCATTCGAGCTGTTTAGGCATCAAATCATTTCTTTCATTCTTTGTATGTATGATAAGATGCATTGGTCTTTTCAGGCATTTTAGTTGCTGAATTGATCCCTATGATCCGCAATCACTTACAAAGATGTGTAGCACCAGACTGTAAGACGATAATACCTGACATGATCAAGCATGTTCCTCAGTCTCAGTTTTGGTTCAATGTGGTTGAAGCATTGAGAGATCAGCATTCTATTGAAAGATTGACTGAAGAGATGTTGCGCCAACTTGCATCACACCATTTAAATGATGAAGAAGTGTACTGGATTTTGTGGACTCTGTTTAATCAGAGTATCATGCATATTGCTGTTATGAGGTGAGATAGTACCTATGCGCACTTTAATTCTGCTAAACATTGTATGTGCTTGTTCTTGCTTAGCTACTTCCTTATTTCACTTTGTATTTGGCATGCTACATTACTTTGCATAGGAAACTTATACGTGAAAGGCTTCCTTGGCCAGGATTTAGTTCAAAATATCCAATTTGACAACTATGCAAAACAGTATTTCAATGATTACCTTTTTCTTTCTGTGAAGATTGTTCTGGGGATGTTGACTACTACCACCTCTGTTCCAAAATACTTGAAGTTTTATGTTTGTCCTAAGTCATATAAGTTTGACCAAGTCTATAGAAAAATATCCAATATCTACAACATCATATTAGTTTCACCATAAAATATATTTTGAAATTATATATTGTATGATGCTGTAGGTATTAATATATTTTTCTGTAGAGTCGGTCAAACATAAAGATGTTTTACTTAGGACTGTTAGGAATAGGCAACTTGTATTACCATGAGGCCATAGGCCGATATATATATACATGTACAGGTGTGGAACATATGCAGGAAACCCCTTATACAACGGGATAAATACAAAGGGGTACATGACTTATATTATAACTCTAACACCCCCCCTCAAACTCATGGTGGATGAACAACACTGAGTTTGGAGAGATAAAAGCCATGTTGTGCTCTAGTCTGAGCCTTCGTCAGGAAATCCGCCAACTGTAACTCGGAAGGCACATACTGAAGAGCAATAACCTGATCCTGCACACTAGCGCGCACATAGAAAGCATCAACACCAATATGCTTGGTGAGCTCATGCTTCACAGGATCGTGTGCAATGCTGATAGCACCTGTACTGTCAGAGAAAAGCAGAGTCGGTGTAGTGATAGAAACACCAAAATCCTGAAGTAACCACCGTAACCAAGTCACCTCTGCCGTCAAAAGAGCCATTGCTCGCAACTCAGCCTCGGCACTCGAACGGGAAACTGCAAGCTGTTTCTTCGTCTTCCAGGCAATGAGAGAACCACCAAGAAAAACACAGTAAGCAGAAAGTGAACGGCGATCGGAAGGATCACTAGCCCACGTAGCATCCGAATAGGCCTGGAGCTGTAAAGAACTGGAGCGAGGAAAGAATAGACGGTGAGAGATCGTGCCTCGAAGATATCGAAGAACACGAATGAGATGACTATAGTGAACCGAGGTGGGGGCAGAGACAAACTGACTCAGAATATGAACCGGATAAGAGATGTCCGGACGAGTGACAGCTAGATAGACAAGACTGCCAACAAGATGACGATAACGCGTCGGGTCAGGGAGAGGATCACCATCAGTAGCACGGAGGTGAACATTGAGCTCCATAGGAGTCTCAACAACGCGCTCGTCAGTAAGAGCAGCACGAGCAAGAAGATCCTGGATATACTTTTCCTGGGATATAAAAAAGCCATCAGAGGTAGAAGAGACTTCAATCCCAAGAAAGTAGCGAAGAGGTCCAAGATCAGACATAAGAAACTGCTCACTAAGACGGGCCTTTACAAAGGCAATATACTCGGGGTCATCCCCCGTGATGATCATGTCATCAACATAAAGAAGAAGAGTCCGACCACGAGGAGAAAGGTGAATAAACAATGCTGGATCATGAGCACTTGCTAAAAAACCAGCAGCAGTGATCACAGAGGCAAAGCGCTCAAACCAGGCGCGGGGGGCTTGCTTAAGGCCATAGAGAGAGCGACGAAGACGACATACCATGCCATCAGGAACAGAATACCCAGGTGGTGGCTGCATGTACACCTCCTCACGCAGCTCACCATTAAGAAAGGCATTCTTAACATCAAGCTGAGATATAGACCAGTGGCGTGCAGAGGCAACGGCAAGAAGTGTACGAACAGTGGTCATATGAGCCACAGGAGCAAAAGTCTCGTCGTAATCACGACCATGCTCCTGCTGAAAACCACGAGCCACAAGACGAGCTTTGTGACGCTCAAGAGAACCATCGGAGCGAGTCTTAACCTTGTAGACCCACTTACAAGTGATCGGACGGACTCCGGGAGGAAGAGAAACAAGATCCCAGGTACCAGTGCGTTCAAGAGCAGCAATCTCCTCTGCCATCGCAAACTGCCATTCAGGATGAACAACAGCCTGACGGTAAGAAGTCGGCTCAAGAACAGCAGCACCAGCGGTGGGAAATCCAAAGCGATCAACAGGCGGACGAGGACGAGAACGCAAGTCATAAGTAGGCTGAGAGGAAGATGACGGCCCATCCACAGAGGCATCGACTGGTCGTGGACGACGAGTGTAATGCTGAGGAAAAGATGGAATAATAGAAGGAGGAATCGGCAAGGTAGAATCAGGGGGTGGCGACGAAGAAGTCACCGGAGATGAAGGTGTAGAATCCGGTGACAGGCTGGGAGAGGAGACCGGAGAGGAAGTCACCGGAGATGAAGGTGGAGAACCCGGTGACATGCTAGGCGAGGAGACCGGGGAGGATGGTGGCTGCAAATCAACTAGATGTGGAGAAGGAGAGGAAGTGGAACGGAGAGGTACAGTCTCGGCGGGGGTGATAGGTGAGTCAGGAAAAGTGAGGAAAGAGATATCCTGCACTGAAAAAGTCGAGGAAGATGGGCGTGGGTAGAAGGGACGAGACTCTTCAAAAGTCACATCTCGAGAGATACGCATCCGACGACCAATAGGATCCCAACAACGATAGCCCTTATGCTCATCACTGTAGCCTAAGAAGACACACTCAACAGACTGAGCGGTCAGTTTGGTGCGTTCGCGAGGGGCAAGAAGAACATAGCAAACACAACCAAACGAGCGAAGCATCGAGTAATCGGGAGAACGATCAAAAAGCCGCTCGAAAGGAACACCACCCTGTAGAGCAGCGGAAGGCTGTATATTGATAAGATAGGTGGATGTGGAGACGGCCTCAGCCCAAAAATGAGGCGGGAGAGAGGCAGCAATCATCAATGCACGAGCCGTCTCAAGAAGATGTCGATGCTTTCGCTCAGCCACACCATTCTGAGCATGAGCACCAGGACAAGAGAATTGAGAGAGAGTCCCGTGCTCAGCAAGAACACCACGCAACATCTTAGAGATATACTCGCCAGCGGAGTCAGCACGAAAAACACGAATGGGTGAAGAGAACTGAGTATGAACCATGGCAGCAAAACGCTTATAAATAGACAACACCTCAGAACGAGAAGTCATGAAATAAAGCCATGTGTAACGAGAGAAATCATCTATGAAAATAATATAGTATTTATGACCACCTTTCGAAGCAAAAGGGGCCGGACCCCATACATCAGAATGGACTAAATCGAAAGGACGCTTAGACACTGACTCACTATGTGAATATGGTAACTGAATCTGCTTGCCAAGACGACAACCCTGACACTCTAAAGAGACATCTCCTGAGACAGACCCCAGAAGACCTCGACGAACTAAAGAAGACAACCGAGAACCACACAGATGACCAAGTCGATGATGCCACTGCTGGAAGGAACCAGTGACGGAGGCGACAGAAGCGGAAGAACTGGCGATGGTGGTGGCAGCAGAAGGAACATGAAGCCAGTCCAACTCCCAAAGACCCTGAGAATCACGGCGGTGAGGGCCAGCCCCAACCAGAGTGTGCGTGTGACGGTCCTGGACAGAACAAGAGTCAACGTCAAGGATGACGCGACAACCAGAATCCATAAGTTGACCAGCAGAAAACAAATTCATGGTAAGTCGAGGAACATGAGCAACATCAGGAACAGAATAAGGAGTAGTAAGATTGCCTCTACTAGCAACAGAAAGTGGAGTACCATCAGCAGTGAAGACATGAATAGGAGAATCCAGTGATCGAAGAGAGGACAAAGTGGAAGAATGAGAAGACATATGAAAAGAAGCTCCAGAGTCCAGAACCCATGGGGATGTACCTGACTGTGTAGAGGGTGATTGCTCAGTGCGGGAAGCATCAGTCACAGAACCGGCAGTACCCGTCGAGGAAGAGCCTGAAGCGGCGAGCAGACGCTTAAGTCTCAGAATATCCTGCTCAGTCAAAGCAATGGCTGAAGCTGTCGAGGTAGATGACGAAGTCCCTGAAGATGATGATCGAGCCTTGCGCAGGTGTTTCTTCTTCGTGTAGCACTGAGACTCAAGATGACCATCATTGTTGCAATAGGCGCAATGTGGACGGGGGCGACCTGAGCCTCCAGAAGGAGTGGGCAAGAGCGGCGGAGCACTCGAGCGAGAAGGGGTCGGTGGAGCAGGTGGCGTAGGAGCACGAGTAGCGAGCACAGAGGGAACCTCCAGCAAACCAGCACCACGTAAGCGAGTCTCCTCAGCACGAATCTCAGAAAGCGCCTCCATGAGAGAAATACGGCCACGAGCAAACAACTGAGCACGCCGGGGCTCAAACTCCTTACGGAGCCGAGACAGGAACTCATAGACGCGATGAAACTCCAAATTGGCCTGGACAGCCTGGCAACAGGGGCAGGTACGACACCCAGCACTACGGAGAGAATCAAGCTGGCGCCAGATAGCAGAACTCTGTGCATAGAAGTCATCA